>NC_029793.2:13725601-13741744 GCF_000816755.2 Arachis ipaensis | reverse complement strand
TTTATATTTTAATTTTTTTTTTAAAAATTATTTAAATTATTTATTCAAATTGAGCCTAATTACCTCCAATTGATGAACATTGTCATTGAGGTCTTTCATATCTTTGATTCTTCATAAATGCATTACCACAGAGATTGCAAATTATTTTATACAAAGCGTGCTTTCTTAAATCATTTTCCATCTTTATCTTGTGATAAAAAATAGCTGTATCACAGTGGCAACACTCTTCCATGGTTAACTGCTACTGCTGGTAGCAGAAGCTTCATGCCTTATTTCATTTTTTTGGACAAGCTACGTAAATAAATTAAATAAACTTTAAAATGATGCAACTATAACTCTTAAAAGACTATAAAATATTATTTAAAAAAAAACTACAAATTTTTTATGCTATGTATTTAAAATCTTAAACATCTATTTTTTTATATTTTTACATTGAAAAATTTTAATAAAATTTTAATCAGCTTTATTTCTCTAAATATAAATGTTTATAATATATAATAAATTTTATGAGTACACCTGAATATCTTAAATTCATATATAATAGCAAATTAATAATCTAAACATGATAATTTGTAAAAGCAACTGATG
The DNA here is from genome assembly GCF_000816755.2 of Arachis ipaensis. Classification (NCBI taxonomy): domain Eukaryota; kingdom Viridiplantae; phylum Streptophyta; class Magnoliopsida; order Fabales; family Fabaceae; genus Arachis; species Arachis ipaensis. The sequence continues at coordinate 13,741,156 of NC_029793.2, read as the reverse complement.
GTGCTATTGGTCTAAAATTTTGAAGATTTGCTCGTTCAGAATTATAAAGTTGAGTAAACTAATAAAATGGTATATGAAGGTAGAGTGATTTTCTTTCGTTTATTTTTGTTACGGATCCGAGTCACGGATCTTGGACCTGGGACTGTACCCAAACCCGGCTTCCCGGATTCAACCCGCGCCTCTCTCCTAGAAGGCCCGAAACCGGCCCTCCAGAGCTCCTAACCAACTTTCGAATTCAAACGTCTACCTTATCTTAGCCAAACAAGATAAGATAAGATACTCGTCATCACCTACAAATAGAGGACCCAAGTCCCTCCAGGTATTCACTCATTCCTCACACCTTACACCTCTCAGATCCATTCTGACTTGAGCGTCGGAGTGTCTTTGCAGGTACTTCTCCCATCACTCCAGTCAAGCGATCCGGTCTTCGGCTCGACCCGCAGGTTCCCGATCCACCCTTCATCCCGTACCAGAGACATCTTGTACATTGGCGCCGTCTGTGGGGATCTGCGTCGTCCAAGACCGGAATGGGGGACGTACTCGAAGAAACCTCCTCAAGTCGGGATGGCTCTCAACCACTTCATCCGACCCCAGAACACCAGGAGGTCATAAACAAAGGCAGGATAGCGAGTACTATCCACCACGCGAACGATCATATCACGGAACCGCGACACCCTGAGAAAAAAGGGGACAAAGCGGCACAAATCATCCAAGATCTCTGCCTCTGGGTCCAGGAACTCGAAGGCAAATTGGCCACCAAGGAAAGACACAACAACGAACACGGAAGCCATGCAACTTCCAGGTCAAAATCTCGCCACGAAAGATCGCCAACTCGGCGACATGACAGGAGAAACGATCGCAGCACCTCACGCAACCACGGACGAGAGAAATCGCCAGAACGGCGATACAGCAAAAGGCACAACCGCAGCGCTTCCCGAGATCTGAGTCGTCAGCATGACTCGGACGAAGATCGGCGACACCGAGATACCAAGCGCACAAGAAACGACCACACAATAATGGGAGCCACACCTTTTACAGAAAGGATTTTAAGAGCAAAACTCCCTAAAGGTTTCGACAAACCCACCGACATGAAGTACGACGGAACCAAAGATCCCCAGGAACATCTAATGGCCTTCGAGGCCAGGATGAACTTAGAAGGAGCAGCCGACGCGGTCCGATGCAGGGCCTTCCCGGTAACCCTAGCTGGACCAGCAATCAAATGGTTCAACGCCCTCCCAAACGAATCCATATCCAGTTTCCACGACATAACGCGAAAGTTCATGGCCCAGTTCACGACTAGAATCACTAAAGCCAAACACCCCATCAGCTTACTAGGGGTCACGCAAAAACAAGAATAATCCACAAGGAAATACCTCGACCGCTTCAACGATGAATGCTTAACGGTCGACGGACTCACGGATTCCGTCGCAAGCCTATGTCTAACCAACGGGCTCATGAACGAAGATTTTCGCAAACACCTCACCACCAAACTAGTATGGACCATGCACGAGATCCAGAACGTCGCCAAAGATTACATCAATGACGAGGAAGTCAGCCAAGTCGTCGCCGCCAATAAACGGCAACACGGCAACTCGGCGCCCCGACATAACCCACCACCTAAAGAAAATCAAAGGGACCACCCCAAACTGGCAAACACAAACCGACCACCAAGAATCGGCAAATTCTCTAATTACACGCCCCTGACAGCACCAATTACCGAGATATACCACCAGATTGCGGATCGAGGCATCATCCCGAAAGCCCGACAACTCAAAGAAAGAACGGGCGGCAACAAAACCCTTTACTGTGACTACCACCGAGGTTACGGGCACAGAACACAAGACTGCTTCGACCTTAAAGACGCCCTCGAACAAGCCATAAGAGACGGCAAGCTCCCAGAGTTCGCCAAAATCATCAGAGAACCAAAACGCGTAGAAAGAGACAGGTTGCCGAAAAGAGAAGGGCGCAACCCAAGAGCGCAAAAACAACCCCCTAGGGAAAGCCCAGAAGAAGACCCAACCATCATAGTAAACGTCATCACAGGCAAAGACATATCGGGCAAGTTCAAAATCAACACTGAAAAAAGATCTCAAAGTCATGGCTGTCAGAAACCAAACCCCTACCACTTTGGCCGACAATACGATAACCATCCTACCCGAGGATTGCCAGCACGACACTTCGGCTGAAGACGCCCCTTTCGTCATCTCAGCAAGGATCGAAACAGGACTAGTACGAAGGATACTGGTGGACACCGGTGCAGACTCGAACATTCTTTTTCGACGAGCTTTCGACAAGCTCGGACTCCACAACAACAACCTCCAAACACACCGCAACGGTGTCACGGGACTCGGAGATAACTTCCTTAAACCAGACGGCTCGATCACCCTCCCCATCACCATAAGGACAGGTAATCAAAGGAAGACAATCCTATCCGAATTCGTGGTCCTCAAAGACTCCACAGCCTACAACGTCATTCTCGGAAGAAAAACAATCAATGACTTTTCCGCCGTCATCTTTACCAAATACCTCCTCATGAAGTTCACAACCGACGACGGCTCCATCGGCACTATCCACGGAGACAGAGAGGTCGCAGCAGAGTGCGACAACACCAGCCTAGCCCTACGGAAGAAATCCCGAGATGCGGCCGGAATATTCCTAGCCGACCTGAACGCCCGACAAGACGGCCAACCCAGGCCAGAGCCAGAAGGCGACATGGAAAAACTACAAATAGGGCCAACCAAAGAGGAATACACCTTCATCACAGGAACCTACCATACGATCTTAAAGAGGACCTTTCCCAACTCCTGAAGCAAAATAGAGACATGTTCGCATTCACACTAGCTGACATGCCGGGAATAAACCCCGACCTAATGTCCTACCGGCTAGCCGTGGACCCCAAAGCTAAACCCATAGCACAAAGGAGGCAAAAAATGTCACCAGACCGAGCCGCTGAGGTCAAGAAGCAAGTCAAAGCCCTACTCGAAGCCAACTTCATAAGGGAACTCCCTTACACGACCTGGCTAGCCAACGTCGTACTGGTGAAAAAATCTAACGGGAAATGGCGAATGTGCGTCGACTACACGGACCTCAATAAAGCCTGTCCAAAAGACGCCTTTCCCCTACCAAACATCGACGGATTAGTAGATGCCGCATCCGGCCATCGATACCTCAGCTTCATGGACGCATACTCCGGCTACAACCAGATTTCGATGCACCGACCTGACGAAGAAAAAACAGCATTCATCACCCCAGAAGGGACATATTGTTACACGGTAATGCCCTTCGGCCTAAAAAACGCCGAAGCCACTTACCAAAGACTCGTCAACAAGATATTCCAAAATCTGTCCGGAAGCAAACTAGAAGTCTACATAGATGACATGCTCGCCAAGACTGAATCAGGCGAACAACTCGTCAGCGACTTTAACCTCATAATGAACACCCTACGGAAACACCAGATGCGACTCAACCCAACAAAATGTGCCTTCGGAATGGAGGCGGGAAAGTTCCTCGGCTTTATGATCACGCAACGCGGAGTCGAAGCCAACCCGGAAAAATGTCGTGCCATCCTTGAAATGACAAACCCTAAAAACCTTAACGACATCCAAAAGCTCACTGGATGGCTCACTGCGCTATCCCGCTTCCTCGGAGCATCGGCACAAAAAGCAATCCCCTTCTTTAAGTTAATGAAGAAGGGGGCCCTTTCAACTGGGAATCAAAATACGAAGAAGCATTCCAACACTTCAAAAGAGTCCTAGCAGAACCACCGGTTCTCGCTAAACCCCAGACAGGAGAAACCTGTACCTATACCTCTCCATAACGGAAGAAGCGCTCGCAGCGGCGCTCATCCGCGAAAACGAGAGAAAGGAACAAGAACCTATCTACTTCATAAGCAAAGTCCTGCAAGACGTGGAAACTCGCTACTCACGTCTAGAAAAGTTATCTTTCACACTCCTCACGGCTTCCCGGCACCTGCGACAATACTTCCAGGCCCACCCCGTGACAGTCCGAACCGACCAGGCGGTCAAACAAGTACTACAAAAACCGGACCTAGCGGGAAGAATGCTAGTGTGGTCCATCGAGCTGTCCCAATTCCAGATCAAGTTCGAACCCCGAAACGCAATCAAAGCACAAGCCATGGCCGATTTCATCGCCGAGATGACCCCGGGAAATCTCACCCCCGAATCATGGAGACTACACGTCGACGGCTCGTCAAACGTCACCTATGGAGGCGCCGGAGTCATACTCGAGAGTCAAAACGGGATCACGATCGAACAATCGGTACGATACGAGTTCCCAATATCGAACAACCAAGCAGAATATGAGGCCCTCCTAGCAGACCTAGCCCTAGCCCGGAAAGTCGGGGCAAAGGTCCTGGAAGTCAACACCGATTCACAGGTAGTCAGTTCCCAAATTAACGGAGACTACCAAACACGAGATCCCCTACTCCAACAATACCTCACCAAGGTAAACGAACTAAAAGAAGGATTTGAACATGTTACCATACAACACGCTCCCAGGGAACGAAACGCTAGGGCAGACCTACTTTCCAAACTAGCCAATACCAAACCAGGACATGGTAACAAGTCGCTAATCCAGGAAGTCGTTAAATCACCATCAATATCGACAACGACCAACACTTATCTGACACTCTCAAACCAGGGATCATGGACCTACCCCCATCCGGCAGTACCTCCACAACGGAACACTACCAGAAGACCCCAAAGAGGGAAAACGAATAAAAAGGGAAGTCGCCAACTACACAGTTGTCACAGGACACCTATATAAGCGCGGATTCTCGCAACCCCTACTCAAATGTGTCGAACCCGGGGACACGGAGTACATACTCCGCGAAATCCATGAAGGCTGTTGCGGCCACCACATAGGGGGCAAAACCTTAGCCCAAAAAATCATCAGGGCAGGTTACTTCTGGCCCACGGTTATCCAAGATTCCATGCAGCTGGTAAAAAACTGCGATAAATGCCAAAGACACGCCAATATCCACCAGGCCACCCCCCACCAGCTCAGCATCATATCGGCAGAGCGGCCTTTCGGCACCTGGGGGATCGACCTTGTCGGACCATTCCCTATGGCACCCGGTCAACTCCGATATCTCATCGTTGCCATAGACTATTACACTAAATGGATTGAGGCCGAACCTCTGGCCTCCATCACGGCGACCCAATGCCAAAAATTCCTCTGGCAACAAATCATAACCCGATTCGGGATCCCCGAGATCATCATCTTGGATAACGGAACCCAATTCACCGATAAGAAATTTAGAGAATTCCTAGAAGGTTTGCACGTATCCCACCGTTTCAGCTCGGTAGAGCACCCCCAAACAAACGGGCAAGTGGAATCCGCTAATAAAATAATTGTCAAAGGACTAAAGAAGCGACTCGACAACGCCAAGGGGCTGTGGGCCGACGAACTCGGTTCAGTTTTATGGTCATATCGAACAACCCCCTCAAACGGCCACAAGGGAAACCCCTTTTCGACTAACATACGGCGTGGAAGCCGTCATTCCGGTAGAGATAGGAGACCCTAGCCCAAGGAGAACAGTCGGGGGTCACGACGAAGAAGCAGAGCGAGACCTCACCAACGAGATAAGAAGCATAGCCCATATCAGGGAACTAGCCCTAAAGCAAAGAATCAGCCTAAGGTATAATAACGGCGTCATCCGAAGAGAATTCGTACCCGAAGACCTCGTCCTACGGCGAAATGACATCGGAGTTCCAACGCCGGGTGAAGGAAAGCTCACCCCCAACTGGGAAGGACCATACAGAATCAAGACGGTAGTCGAAAAGGGAGCATACAAGCTCGATCGGCTAAACGGCGACGAAGTCCCGAGAACATGGAATGCCGCCAACCTGCGACGATACCACACTTAGGCTGACCCCCCTAGGTCATCCCCTAACGTTGCTTTTCCCCTATTTATTTCCCGCTTTATTTTTTACCTTAGTCTTCTGTACAGCAAATTTTCCTATGTTTTTCTTTTAAGTGTCAATCCCGGGTACTCTTTTCCGCCATAAACGGAGGGTTTTAACGAGGCCTGATCACCAATAAAATTCCATCAAAGCCATTTTCCTAAACATGGAATAAACACACGGGCAAAGCAAGGGGACCGATCACCCCCTGGCCCTAGATACGGATATCCACAAAAATTTGACCTCACAACGGTCCGCTAACCCAAACAAAGGGACAAAGAAACAACGGCTTAAAACGGAATATACAAAAAGGCCCAAACGGCCCAAAGCAAACTTCAAAAGTTTCGATCACACGGCCGCACGGCCAAAATCCACAAAAACATAAAACAAAACTTCAAAAGTCACGATTACACGGCCACACGGCCAAAACCCATAAAAACATACAAAAAGTTCAGTTACAACTACTCGAGGTTGACAATCTCACCATCACGAATAGTCCTGAAAGCTCCCATCACAGATACGTCTGCGCCAGGCGCCAGCACCAAAGCTTGAGCCCTCATCGTCTCCTCGGTAGCAGCAACAGCTTCCTTCACATCAGCAAGCAACACAGCTTTCTCCTCTTTCAAAACCACAGCCTCCGCTTTCAAGCCGGCCACCTCATCCTTCAACGTACCGACATCTGCCAAAAGAACGGCTGCACGGGACTCAGCATTCGAAGCCTTCCTCCGTTCTTCCCCAAGTTGAGACAAAAGTGAAGTCTCAACCTCGGAAAGACGAAGGATCTCGGCGCCAGACTCCTTGAATGACTTCACGGCTCGCTCCCTCGCTGACTCGGCATCAGCAAGTAACCCCTTCAACCTCGCCACCTCGGCCTAAGATTGACGATACTTCTTATCCAAAAGACCCACCTGAGCCATCACAGGCTCGGCCTTCTGGACAATCACAGCAGAACGAAGAGGAGATCGATAAAGGGACTTAGCCTGAAAAGTCACATTGCACTCACAAAAGAAATCTTCGGTACCCGGTATGAGGTACTCATCAATAAAGGCAGGAGCATCAAAGCGACGATCCATCACCGACGGAATCGCGCCCTCTCCCTCCCCCACATTCTCGCTTTCAACATCCTCCGAACGCTTCCACTTCCGGGAAGCACCCTCTGGCGACACCACAACCACCTCATCCTCAGCCTCCACACCCCGACCCGACCCCTCGGTACCACCTTCAGTCAACACGAGATCCTCAGAAACAGTTCTCGTACCATCAGTGGGTCGTGAGTTCGGAGTAGAAGGGGTGCCACCAGAAGAAGTCCCCTGAGACAGTTGAGCCTTCAACTGAGCAAGAGTCGTCAAACCTCCAGCCATCTCAACTGCAAAATAACAATAAACATAAGTACCAAACTCGGAACCTCAAAAAAAAAAAAAGAGGAGAAAAATGGCTCACACACCGACATAAGACCGACAAGCAACCGGGTCACCCATCACATCCCGAGGATTAAGAGGACGCTCCCTAAACAACTGCCACAGAACAAGAGCGACATCCCGCTCCTCCGAAGTCAAGAACTCTTGCGTGACCCGAGTAAGAACCGACGGCCCCGCCCTAAAGTTCCAATAGGTGGGGAACCGCCGCTCACCCTCCAACGTCAACCAGAAAGGATGATGCCCCCTTGCGGGACGGACCTTAAAATATCCACTCTTAAAACTGTGAAAAGAATCTTCATACAACCCGAAGATCCGACGATGAGGCTGAGCTTTAAAAGACATATACCCCTTCTTGTGCTTCCCCTCCTTGGTCGGAAGGGTACACAAGTAGAGGAAAAGGAAAACGTTTACCGAGACAGGAAGCTCCAGAAACTCACAAACGAGCTCGAAAGACCGTATCGCCGCCCAACTATTCGGATATAGTTGGGACGGCGCCATGGAACACCGGCTCAATAACTGTTGAACAAACGGGGAAAAGGGGAGCCGAACACTGAGCCGAGTAAACATCGCCTCGTACACCCACATCCAATCCGGTACAGTCGGGGAGTCAAGGTTGGTATAGCAAACCCTCTCATCAACCCCAGGGAGAGAAAGCTCGTAGTGGCGTTCGGCGTCGCCACCCCCACAAACAGCTCCTTGATCATGGAGCCGCTGGAGATCCGCCTCCGTCATCCGCGACGGCGTCCCCCACACATCACTAGTAACCCAAGAAAAAAGGTCAGGGACACCCCCCGCTGGGGCCACCGGAGCCCTCATACCCTCAGTCCTTCGACGAGCCATACCTAAAGCAGCGACGAGCACCACCGTCAGCCAAACCTCGCGGCAGAAAACGGTGGAGAAAACCAAACAGACACCACTATACACTACCAATTACACGGTGGCGCTCACCCCCTTGCAAAACCCACTACCCCAACAGAACTACCTACCACCATGCAATACCATCATACACCGAAAAGCAATTCTAATCTACACTAAGCAGATACAAAACAAAAATGCAAAGGAAGACAAAGCACAAATCACAGAAGAAACAAAAAGAAACAGAAAAATACCAACCTGATGATGCAGAGAATAAACCCAAAGAAAAAATGCCACGGCAGAAGCTCGACCAAAGCCACAGAATGCGAAAGCAAGGAAAAAGTTGTTTTTCAGGGAACAAAGCAATAGAGAAATGAAGCAAACGAGGGAACTGAAGAGAGAAAACCAAAACGGTTTTGAAAAAAATAAAATAACGCAAATACCCCTGGAAAGCAAAGCAAACATAAGGGCAATAGAGAAAAACGTCCCCTCACATTAAATGCCCCCTTGGAAAAAGAAACTAATAAATCACGCCTCGAAGAACGCAACGAGCGCAACAGACACGGAAGAGTCACGTCAGACCAAAACGGCCAGGCGAATCTTTCACAAGACAAAACCGAGATACCGACCTCCTTTCGAAGAACCAAACGACCACCCGAGAAAAACTAAAGACCTAGCCCACGGTAAAAACCACATCTCCCAGCGACAGACCGACCTTGCTCGCTTTCCCGCTGCGGGGGCAACTGTTACGGATCCGAGCCACGGATCCTGGACCCGGGACTGTACCCAAACCCGGCTTCCCGGGTCCAACCCGCACCTCTCTCCTAGAAGGTCCGAAACCGGCCCTCCAGAGCTCCTAACCAACTTTCGAATTCAAACGTCTACCTTATCTTAGCCAAACAAGATAAGATAAGATACTTGTCATCACCTATAAATAGAGAACCCAAGTCCCTCCAGGTATTCACTCATTCCTCACACCTTACACCTCTCAGATCCATTCTGACTTGAGTGTCGGAGTGTCTTTGCAGGTACCTCCCCCATCACTCCAGTCAAGCGATCCGGTCTTCGGCTCGACCCGCAGGTTCCCGATCCACCCTTCATCCCGTACCAGAGACATCTTGTACAATTTTCAATTTATCCAAAAGACGTTGGAAACAAGGGAGGTTGAGTGAGTTCAAGTTCAATTTTAATTTCAATCTATTCTTTTTAATTTATCATTTTTGTCTAATTTCAATCTTTTTTTTTTCTTATTTATCCATCTGCTTCTTTATGAATTTATTTAAAAGGATCCTCCTTGCAATGTGTCCCTCCTTAATGTTGTTGAAAAAGATTGAGTGAGTTCAATTTCAATCTCACACATTTGTTCAATTTCAATTTATCCCAAAGAACGATGTAAACAAATAAGGTTGAGTTCAATTTTAATTTAATCTTTTTTAATTTATCATTTTTATCAATTTCAATCCTTTTCTTATTGATCCATCTGCTTCTTTATCAATCTATTTAAAAGGATCCTCCTTGTAATGCGCCCTTCCTTAATAATTCGAAGAATGATTTAATACAATCTGTAACGTGTTATTACTCCGAGTAAGATCTTTCAAACCTTCCTCTAAGAAGGAAGCAAGTTGACTTGTAACAAGCAATTGAATACCATAGTGTTCTCCTTAGCTTTAGCTATATGTAGGTTTTAGCATAGTGTTGGAGTAAGTTACTAAAATGCTACTCAAAAGATTTTGGCTATTGATAAAAATAATCTCGAAAGATATAAATAATAAATTAACTCTCAAAAATTTACTAAGTTTGAGAAAAACTATCAACCGTCAATTGATTTTGTTTGTTAATGGAAAATTCTTCCACGTCACTATGATATGATTTCTGTTAACATAGTGTTATTATTTATTTATTTATTTACTTGATTTTTTTTTTTGGTAATTTATTTACTTGATTTTTAATTTGTTCGGGTGTATTTTTGACTTTCTTTGGGTGTATTTTAGGTTGAGTCTGGTTGAAGAGTCAGCCAGTGAGCCGGCTGATTCGAATATGATGGTTGTGAGGAAAGAGACACCGTCCGAAGGTCTTGCAATGTGAGTTTTTCAAGAATATTTCAACCTTATAACCTTTTTAAAGTACTGAGACATAGACCGAGAAACTGAGACTCAATATCATATTTGTTGGTTTAGAGATTAGTATTAAAATTTTCGTTTTTGTCCCTAAAATTTCAGTACCTCTAAAAAGTAGGGACACAAGGGACTAAAATTTTTAGAGATAGAGACTGAAATTTTAATAACATTTTATACATAAAATATTTTTATTTTAATTAATTATTCTAATTTTACCTTTTGTACAAATTAAATTAGAGTTTCATTCTTGTTTCAATTTTTGTCTCCCACTTTGCACCAAACAGAATACTGCGATTTATTTCAATCTCTGTCTCTTAGTCTCTGTCTCTCTGTCTCAGTCTTTCTGTCTCTGTCTCTCCACCAAACGCTACTTTAGAGACAGAATTAGTATTTTACCCGTAATACTATTACGGGAATATAAATCTTTTAAAATTATATTGGTCTTGGTATTATAGATTATGACACAAAAAATTTATAGCATTAAACTACTTTTTTAAAATGGTCGTAAGGGACAAAAGTTTCTGTTGACTAAGAAGACCAGAGTCTTAAACAAAAATAAATAATAAGTTTTTAGTTATTATTTTTAAATGAAAGAGTTTAATTTTTTTACTTAATTTTAACATTTGTTATCTAAAATTTAAAAGAATTTAATGTATATATTTTAGTTTTTTAATTTTGGAGGGAAAGATTTGATTTCAATTGTAATGAAGGAGTAGCATGTGGCACATTTTGGCCTTAAAATTAGTAATAGATAATAGATAGATTACTTTTTCTCCTAGGCCATCGGGTGTAGGAATGGCAACGGATCCCCATGGGACGAGGACATGTTCCCACCCCCCGCCTCCGCCACCATAATCCGTTCCCGCCCCTGCCCTATCTCCGCCATATGTAACGGGGGCCCCGTATCCGCCGAAGACATGGATATCCGCGGATATCTGCGGATTTTGAAAGTTAATAATTGAACAAAGATGACAAACAAAAAGAAAAAAGAAAATTAGGAGATCAAGGGTTTTCTGGTGATAAAAAATAAACGGATTGATATAAGAAGATGAAATATTTTTAACATCACATGCCAAATCTCTAAAAGAAATTAAACACTAAATCTGTAGTTGATTAAACATTTTTAACATCACATGCCAAACATATAAAAGAAAGTTCAAATCAAATCCAAAGAAAAAATAATCAGAATTTTAAAAATAAATAAATAAGTAAAGATTTTGTGCTCAAGTTGCAACACCATAGTAAGCGGTTCAAATCGCAGAGTCGTTGCTGGTGAAGGCGGCTGGGAGTCAACGACGCTTTCGCTGGAGTTGTGCAGAGCAGAAATGACACGGGTGGAGGCGGAGGCGCGGGACAGCGACGCTATTTCTGGAGATGAGTAGTAGCGATTGGAGTGCTGGAAGCAGAACAGATTGTCACGTGAAGAATTAGAGCAGTGACGCAGGTAGAGGCAGAGGACCCGATGAGAACTGCAACTCGAGTGGAGGCTCACCGGCGATGATGACAGGTTTGTGAGAGGAAGAATGAGGTGAGGCACTGAAGAGTTGGGTGAGGGAGTGTGGCTGAGAATTTGATTTAGAGTTAACTTAATGAGAAAGTATAGGGAGCAAATGAAATATTTGTACAATATGTACAATGGAGGTTTAGGGATGTCCGATTCAATATTAAAGATATAACCATTAGTGTTATTTTTTCCCATCTGCTGAAACTTTTGGGATGAGTGGTATCATGACATGGTATCAAAACTCTAGATCCAAAATGTCAAGAGTTTTGTTGGGCAGACGATCATTATCCTTTGGTTGCCGCCGTCTAGAATTGGCAGGTGGTGCACGATACTGATTGTCGGGTGCTGGGTTTCACCAGATTAAGTTGTAGTGATGGCTTTAGAATTGTTGGCCTACCATTGCATAAGGTGTCCGAATGCCGTGTTTACGAAAAAGGAGAATATGAAAGTTCCTTCCAGTAGCAAACATGAGAGAAATTTTTCCATTATTTATAAACTCTGCTTGAACAGGTTTGAATAGTCGTTGGTGACCAAGCAATGACAGAAGGTTTGAGAAAAAGTTGGTGTTTTTGTAAATTAAAGTATAATAGATAGTTAAAATTTTTGAATTATTGAATGAAACTTTTTAGTTAAGTAATTTGGGTGAAATGTTTTTTTTTATCTTCATTAAACTAAATTTTCAGTTATTTACGTACCTAATGGAACCGAAAAGAAAATTGCTAAGAAAATAAGAAATAATTTTGTTTCATAATACTTCTCACTCAATTTTCTATCCTATGTGCCTAAGATATGCCATACAATGTCCTTATGAACAATAAAATTATTTTTTTTTTAATTTTGAATTTCTTAAAAAATGTGAACTTATATACAATCACAGATAATAAGGAAATGAAATATCTTTTTCTTAAATATTACAACAAAATACATTTTTCATATGTTCTTAATATTACATTTAAAAAAATTTAAGGAACAAGTAATATATAAATATAATATATAATATAGCTATATTTCAATTTTAGTATTTTAATTTTAATTTTAATTTAATTTAAATACAATTAGAGAATGTTATGTTATATATTTTGATTGTCAAATTCGTAATTAGTCATTGATAATTATATATAAGAGAGATAGAGTGAATGGAGGAATGAGAGAGATAGAGAAAGGAAGAGAGAAGAGGGGAGAGTTTTTTAATTTTGGAGGGAAAGATTTGATTTCAATTGTAATGAAGGAGTAGCATGTGGCACATTTTGGCCTTAAAATTAGTAATAGATAATAGATAGATTACTTTTTCTCCTAGGCCATCGGGTGTAGGAATGGCAACGGATCCCCATGGGACGAGGACATGTTCCCACCCCCCGCCTCCGCCACCATAATCCGTTCCCGCCCCTGCCCTATCTCCGCCATATGTAACGGGGGCCCCGTATCCGCCGAAGACATGGATATCCGCGGATATCTGCGGATTTTGAAAGTTAATAATTGAACAAAGATGACAAACAAAAAGAAAAAAGAAAATTAGGAGATCAAGGGTTTTCTGGTGATAAAAAATAAACGGATTGATATAAGAAGATGAAATATTTTTAACATCACATGCCAAATCTCTAAAAGAAATTAAACACTAAATCTGTAGTTGATTAAACATTTTTAACATCACATGCCAAACATATAAAAGAAAGTTCAAATCAAATCCAAAGAAAAAATAATCAGAATTTTAAAAATAAATAAATAAGTAAAGATTTTGTGCTCAAGTTGCAACACCATAGTAAGCGGTTCAAATCGCAGAGTCGTTGCTGGTGAAGGCGGCTGGGAGTCAACGACGCTTTCGCTGGAGTTGTGCAGAGCAGAAATGACACGGGTGGAGGCGGAGGCGCGGGACAGCGACGCTATTTCTGGAGATGAGTAGTAGCGATTGGAGTGCTGGAAGCAGAACAGATTGTCACGTGAAGAATTAGAGCAGTGACGCAGGTAGAGGCAGAGGACCCGATGAGAACTGCAACTCGAGTGGAGGCTCACCGGCGATGATGACAGGTTTGTGAGAGGAAGAATGAGGTGAGGCACTGAAGAGTTGGGTGAGGGAGTGTGGCTGAGAATTTGATTTAGAGTTAACTTAATGAGAAAGTATAGGGAGCAAATGAAATATTTGTACAATATGTACAATGGAGGTTTAGGGATGTCCGATTCAATATTAAAGATATAACCATTAGTGTTATTTTTTCCCATCTGCTGAAACTTTTGGGATGAGTGGTATCATGACATGGTATCAAAACTCTAGATCCAAAATGTCAAGAGTTTTGTTGGGCAGACGATCATTATCCTTTGGTTGCCGCCGTCTAGAATTGGCAGGTGGTGCACGATACTGATTGTCGGGTGCTGGGTTTCACCAGATTAAGTTGTAGTGATGGCTTTAGAATTGTTGGCCTACCATTGCATAAGGTGTCCGAATGCCGTGTTTACGAAAAAGGAGAATATGAAAGTTCCTTCCAGTAGCAAACATGAGAGAAATTTTTCCATTATTTATAAACTCTGCTTGAACAGGTTTGAATAGTCGTTGGTGACCAAGCAATGACAGAAGGTTTGAGAAAAAGTTGGTGTTTTTGTAAATTAAAGTATAATAGATAGTTAAAATTTTTGAATTATTGAATGAAACTTTTTAGTTAAGTAATTTGGGTGAAATGTTTTTTTTTATCTTCATTAAACTAAATTTTCAGTTATTTACGTACCTAATGGAACCGAAAAGAAAATTGCTAAGAAAATAAGAAATAATTTTGTTTCATAATACTTCTCACTCAATTTTCTATCCTATGTGCCTAAGATATGCCATACAATGTCCTTATGAACAATAAAATTATTTTTTTTTTAATTTTGAATTTCTTAAAAAATGTGAACTTATATACAATCACAGATAATAAGGAAATGAAATATCTTTTTCTTAAATATTACAACAAAATACATTTTTCATATGTTCTTAATATTACATTTAAAAAAATTTAAGGAACAAGAGTACTACTAAACATACATCGAATAAGTGAGACAAATATTATGATTATTCATAATTTGTTGTCAATAAACAGTCAATTATAATTTCACAAATAGTCAGAATAAGAGAAATTCAAAGAATATCATTCAAAGAATTTTTAATTTTAATTTTACACATTATTTAAAAATAAAAATAAATTCTAAAAGTTAAAAGTTAAAAGCACGTAAAGATCAATTCATAAATCTCTAATAATGTGCAATAAAAATACCTTTCTTGTTTTCAAACCAAATCAAAACAACCCTAACATACAACAACGATCCAACATTTAAATGCTACAACAAAGACTTTCTACATACCAAACCACAGTACATGCAGTTTTGTGAATGCATTGGTGTTTAACAATTGCGCTCAACATCTTCGACAATCAATGAGGCTGCTTTTTCGCCTTCCTTTAAGGTTGGTGTCCTTTTTCTACAACTTTGCAGTGGAAACAAATAAAGAAAAAAAAAAAAAAGGAAAAAAATTGAAAAAACTTTTCAATTGAAAGAAAGAAAAGAAATAAAAAAAATAAGAAAGTATCAATGACCTCCAATTCATGAATATTCAGGTCTTTTTCCTTCGTTTGGGCAAAAATTCTATATTCTATGACGTTTGGACTATAAATTTTTTACCACAAAATTTATAAATATACTGTATTTTACTTTTGGTTTATAATTTATTTTTATTTATTTATTTTTAATTTACATCAATCCCATTTAATATA
>NC_029793.2:13724509-13725188 GCF_000816755.2 Arachis ipaensis | reverse complement strand
AATTAGATTAATTTAAAATTTAAAATTAAATTAATATTATTTTAATTATAAATTTTTTGGTATATAGTTTTAAAATAAATATTTTTATAATTAAAAATTTTAATTTATATAATTTATTTATAAATTATTATTAATAAAAAATTTATATTTTAATTTTCTTTTTAAAAAGTTATTTAAATTATTTATTCAAATTGAGCCTAATTACCTCCAATTGATGAACATTGTCATTGAGGTCTTTCATATCTTAGACTCTTCGTAAATGCATTACCACAGGGATTGCAAATTATCTTATACAAAGCGTGCTTTCTTAAATCATTTTCCATCTTTATCTTGTGATAAAAAATAGCTGTATCACAATGGCAACACTTGTATCTCTCTTCTATGGGCAACGGCTACTGCAGAAGCTTCATGCCTTATTTCATTTTTTGGGGTAAGCTACGTAAATAAATTAAATAAATTTTAAAATGATGCAACTATAACTCTTAAAAGGCTGTAAAATATTATTTAAAAAAAACTACAATTTTTTTATGCTACGTATTTAAACTCTTAAACATCTATTTTTTTATATTTTTACATTAAAAATTTTTAATAAAATTTTAATCAGCTTTATTTCTCTAAATATAAATATTTATAATATATAATAAATTTATAAATACCACCTGAATATCTTAAATTTATA
>NC_029793.2:13698542-13722938 GCF_000816755.2 Arachis ipaensis | reverse complement strand
AAATTAATATAACAAATAATATTTTTTACAAAAAAAAACTTATAACTGTAACTATAATCCTACAGTCTTTTATGACATTTGTATTTTTTAATTTGAATATAAAATCATCAAATTACTATTTTTTAAAATGACTATTTATAAAATAAAAATAAATTATTATTTTTATTGATATTAATTATTAAATTATTTTAAATTCTAAAAACACATGTACAACTCAAAATAGGGATATACAAGAAGAGTACAAAGTAACCAAGGTATTTGTTTGCAGGAATTGTCTACAGTGGAAAAATTTTGGTTCTAATCCTTAAAACACCTGATTAAAATATTCTAAATATGTGGCTAAAAATGGCGCCGTACCGTTAAAAATAATTCTGTTATGTTTGGTCCCAAAATTTATGTAATTGCAAATCGGATCAAAGAGAATGAGAAAAATGAGAACGGTTTGGTTGCAAAAGAAGTTAGTGAGAGAGTTATTGGATCTTATTAGACCTTGGTGACCTAAGCATGATACAAGAGGCAATGCTTTTTATATGTAACTGGATTATTTGTAGATTATTTAAGTAGACACATTCGATTAATTAAGTCGATCCGATTTACCGTAAAAAAAATAGGTAAGATTGATATATTTATTTGTCTTAATTTAATTATTTTTTTACTTAATAATAATTAATAACAATTGTTATTCTGAGGATACTAACAATATGAATGATAATGATAATAGTTAGTATTATTATTACAATCATAATAAAAAAAATGAAAATGATCATAATTATGAGGTGAAACAATATTTTTTCTGCTTCAAATTTGTTTTTTTTGGAAAATAATTATGATGACTTGTCAATTTAGCTTCAACCACTTTAAACAATTTAAAAGAAAATCAAATTGTCAGAGAAAAAATATCAAATTAGTAGCAATTATTTTTTTAATTTGAAGTAAAAAAAAAAGTTAAAGTGAGCCAAATAATATTTTTCTAATTTGAATCGATCATTGCTTAAAAAATGAAGAGTAAAGCTAACCGAATTTTTTTCTCCGCTTGAACAAATATTATTTTGAAAGGAAAAAAAAAAGTTGAAGTAAATGAATTTTGTTGTAAAATAAAATTTTTTAGAAATGAATTTTGTTGTAAAAAAAAGTTGAAGTAAATGAATTTTGTTGTAAAATAAAATTTTTTAGGAAGGAAAAAAATAGGTGAATCAAGGTCTATGGTACAAAATATGTAAATGTTTAAAAATATTCATAAAATAATATTATAGAAAGTCAATTTTAAGGATGAAAATTTTTATTATTAAAAGAAAAGAAACGATGAAAAGTAAGAAATCATAAACCAAGACACTTTTTTTTTTTACCGAAAATATGGAGACTCGAACCCGCAACTTCTTAGTTGAGTATAAAAAAATTATGCCATTTGAGCTATTTTTTCTTGGCATAAACCAAGACACTTAGTTGTTAATAATTTGCTTCTTTTCATTTTAAAATATTTATGAACCAAGAACTAAAATATTCATTAATTATAAATGTTTTCTGGACCTTAAAAGTGCTGAAATACTAGAAGCGTCCTTAAAACATTCATCCATCTCTGGGGTGCAGCCCTTCTCCTCTCAACAATTTGCCTCTTAATTGAGTATGGGGAGATTATGCTATTTGAGCTATAATTCATTGGCCAAAAATTTAGAAAAATAGAAGACTCAAACCCACAACCTCTTAATTGAGTATGAAGAGTCTATGCTATTTGAGCTATTACTCATTGACAACAATTTGCCTCTTCTTCATTGCTCAAAAAAAATTAGGATTTGTATAAAGGTGTGTAACGAATAAACTTGTGTAAATGTCCTCTCAATGAAGTGTTGGATTTTTTTTATTTATATTTTTATTTAATTTATGCGATAATAGCACACTTAAATATAAATAATAATAGCATAGTCATTTAAATAAAATTGGACACTCATATTACATACGCCATTAGCAAAAATAAATAAAGAGTTTTTTTAAATAGTCAACAACATAGAATAAAAAGTATTATTTTTTGTGATAAAATTTAATCCACTTATAGCATACCTATTCAGATTTGCATGTGAAATAATATATCAACTTACCGGATCAGATTGGGACTAGAATGAAAGAAAATAAAATCTAACATAAAATATCAATAATAATTAATAAACACTAAAATATATGTATTTTTAAAAATTCTAACTCAAATCTAATAATAAAGAGAATAAAATTTAAAAAAAATAAAAAATAATTTGGGGCATTAAAAAAATGGTTATTAGTAATATTATTCTATAAATATTACTTAAAACTATTTTAAAAATACTTATTAAACAATTTAAAATTTTATTTTTAAAATATATGTATAAAATGAATTAAATTTGAAGTTATGTATTAAATATTTGTCATAAATTAAAACTATTTAATCCAAAAGTTTAAAAAGATAAATAAAGGGGCCATGTATATGAACGCTTTTTAATTTGATTATGGAGGTAAAGATGGTGCTGGACTTGGATATGGGGAGGAGTGGTGCTTAACATTGGTGTGGTGTCAGGTACAACTTGCACCCAGCGACTTTTTGAACTTAATTCAAAAAGAAGTGTATCTTAAAAAAAATAATTTAATTATTAAAATTTTTATAAAATATTTTTGTAAAAATACAATTTAATCAATAAAAAATAATTTATTAAATGATATTTTGATAAGTAAATTTTAATGATAAAAAGATAATTTTTTTTTTAAAATAGATAAAGTTAACATTAGTTAACACAAAAAAATTAAAATGGATTAAAGAGGAGGTTTTTTAAAAGTTATAAGGGAGAGAAATGTATATTTTATAAACAGATGGGAGGAGAGTGTCATTTTAACATCTCGCAGGGGAATGGAGTGTAATTTTCTCTAAAAAAAAATGGCTAACAGGCCGCTAGTCTTTATAAAACCTATAAGAAAATAATCACATATACCCGAGGAAAAAAACGGAACATGATATTCATGGTACGAAAAGTTAGCCCACTTGCATAGTTGTTGAGAGGACAAAAATAACCTTGGTTGCAGAGGCAAAATGTCAACAAAGGGCAGCTCTAATTCCTAGTGGCTTAAAAAGGGTGTTAGTGTGTGGCTTGTGGCTAAGTGATCTACCATAGATACATATATTATTTCAAAAAAATAGAGGAGTGCTAGGAGCCAGCAATTTTTGTGTTTTGTAACCAATTGGTCATCAATAGTATTTTTAATGGTGTGAGATTAAATTCAACGGTGTGAGATCATTCAATTTGCTTTTGATAGTTAAATGCTGACCAACTTTTTAAAAAATTGCTGACCCCTGAGACTTTCTAGGAAATACGTTATTTACTTATTTTCACTTTGAAAATATGGTTTTTTTTTGTGTTAAAGGATAAGAAGAAACAAAGAAAAACACAAAACACTAGGGATGTAGTCCTGTTGCAACAACACTGTTAAATCTTCCCAAGGCTCATTTCATTCCAATTGTTGTATGCAATTAGATGCTTCATATTTAGCCAAAGCATCAGCAACTTGGTTGGCATCTCTTTGAATTAGATTGACTTTTGCTCTCCAATTCCATCTTAAGACCTCTTTGATTTTAGTCACCAAATCATTATCAGAACTTTACACTTGGTTGTTTCTATCATTAACAAAGATAAAAGCATCCAAACAATCCGTCTCGCAAGTGACCTCTATAAACCCAGCTTCCCATGCTAGAATTAGCCCTCTCCAAATTGCAAAAAGCTCGCTTCGAAGAATAGTAGCACGTGGTAAAGAACCAGAACAACCACACAACCAAGAGCCATTATAATCACGTAATACACACCTAAAACCAACAGATTCACCAAATATACTAGCATCACAGTTTACTTTAATCGAAAATTGGGTAGGAGGAGACCAAGAAAGCAGCAAATAAGAAGGAGTAGACACATGATGTATAGATAAGAACTTATGAAGTTCAAATTGAGAAGCATGAATAAGAGCTATAACCTTACCCATTCTCCATGGATTAGCTAGATTAAAAACATCATTGTTACGATCCTTCCAAATCCACCAAATAGTCGCCGAGAAGAGGAAGGCATTGGAATTCATGCCACTGCGCAACTAGCAATCTAACTATTGACCGTGAACTTCCAAATTCAAATTATGCCAGATAGCTTTGGCCTTGGGGCACTCACGAAGACAGTGAGAAATCGTTTTAGGTTCAGTATTACACTGAGGGCACAAATCAGAGCTGCCAAAACCTCTATAAAATCGAAAATTAGTTGTGAGAATTGCATTATGAATACATAGCCAAATGAAAATTTTGTACTTTTCGGGAACTCGGGTCTGCCATAACCAAATCCAACTGGTCTGCTCCTCCCAACCGAAAACACGCTTACAAAGCCACAAGTAGCCATTTCTAGAAGAATAAATATTGGAAGGAGTTGCTGACCACCTCCAACCAGCCCCCTCACCCATTTGACAATCTGGATTATACGAAAGAATACTCTGTTTAACAAGGTCAGGTAAGGGAGTGTGGCACCTCTCAAGCTTCCACTATCCATCCTCCCAAAAATCACGGATATTACTCTCAAAATCAGAAATATGAATATACGGCACTTCCTTGGCCAAGAGACCTTCCATCCTCCATTTTCCAAACCAAAAAGATTGGTTAAGAGGACCAATATTCCATGTGAAACCATCTCTTAAAAGATTAAAGGCCTTGCAAATACTCCTCCATATATGAGATGCATTTTTGGGAGGCATAAAGAGACTAGTATCAAACTTTTTGAGGTATTTATGAAAAATCAGTTGGACCCAAAGCTTCTCCGAACAGTTAAAGAGCTGCCAAATTAACTTCCCTATCAGAGTAACATTAGCGCAAGCCGGATCTCTAATGCCAAGCCCACCAAATTTTTTTGGGGTGTGATGTGTATTTTCGGAAAACGAATTCCAAACACACAAATCTAACCGGCAAGTGCACCGGGTCGCATCAAGTAATAAAACTCACGGGAGTGAGGTCGATCCCACAGGGATTGAAGGATTGAGCAATTTTAGTTAGTGGTTGATTTAGTCAAGTGAATCAAGTATTGGTTGGGTGATTTGTGATTGCAGAAACTAAATTGCTTGAAATGTAAAGGGAGAAGGGTAGATTGCAGAAAATTAAAGAGCAAAGAAAGTAAATAAGCTGAATCTTAAAGAACAAGTAATGTAAATTGCAGAAACTTAGATTGCAAGAAATATAAATTGCAGAATCTTAAAGTGCAAGAAATGTAAATGACTTGAATTATAAAGGGAATTGGGAAGTGGATTTGCGGAAATTAAACAAGGAAAAGTAAATTGCATTAATCAGACAAGTAGAAAGTGACTTGAATTGAATCGGATCTCAAACGGAAATGTAAATGAACTTGAAAAACTTTAAACAGAGAATTTAAAATGAAAACTCCAGATCTCAGGACCCAAGAGACTAGATAACCGAGTCTAGATCTCAATGCTTCCTAGATCCAAATGTAGAATTCAATTGCAAGAAATTAAAGATCAAAACAGAAGAAAGCTTGAATGTAAATCTCAATTCTCCAATGATGCAGTAAAAGAAACAGAAAGAGATCTCAAGGTGAGATTGAGACAGAATTTCCCCAATTCTCAACACCCAAGACTCAAGACAAGTGTAATTGAAATTGAAAACAAGAAAACTAAGAGGAAGAGAATTCAATTCTCCTTCCCCAAACTCAGAAACTCAGAACAGTTCAAAATCCAAAAGCTCTCCAAAAACTACTCAGCAAAAACTAAAAGGAAAGCTCCTAGCCCTTCCTTCTTCCTTCAACCTTCTTCAAAGCTCTTTTCACCTATCATCAATCAATCAAAACAATCAAAGCTATGCCCCAAATCATAAGATTGTGTTTCTTTCATAATATATGACAATTATAGCACAAAATCTCATGAAAGTGCATTAATTCATCCATGGTTGATTGAATAAAAGGAAACATGGAAATCTACCCAATTGGCTTGCTTATGGCTTAAGAAAGTGCATAATTCAATTGAAAACAAAAGAAAAAGGCTAGTGAAACTAGGCTAAGATGACTTGTCATCAGGGTGACAACTGTATTCCAATTAGTCAAACTTAAACCCCTTCCATCAACCTTTCCTTTCCACATAAAAAACCGCATCATAGAAGTAATCTTATCAGATACAAAAGAAGGGAACAAAGATACCTGCATTTGATAAGTTGGAATGGAAGCCGC
Source organism: Arachis ipaensis (assembly GCF_000816755.2). Classification (NCBI taxonomy): domain Eukaryota; kingdom Viridiplantae; phylum Streptophyta; class Magnoliopsida; order Fabales; family Fabaceae; genus Arachis; species Arachis ipaensis. The sequence goes on along the minus strand of NC_029793.2, from coordinate 13,716,723 downwards.
TACTGAATTAATGAGACAAAGCCTGCCGGCTCTATTGAGAAGTCTGCCCTTCCAGTTAGCAAGCCTACCTTTAATCTTATCCACAATACCATTAAAAGAGGCTCTAGTAACTCTAGCATGGTGAAGATTAACTCCAAGATATTTACCCAAGTCTTAGGTAAAGTGGATAGAAGAGACACCAGTGAAAAGTTCCTTCCTTCTATTATTGACATTCTTAGAGCACAGGGCCTTTGATTTGTCCAAATTGATCTTCATCCCCGATGCTCTACAGAAGCTTTGGAGGGCATGCATAACACATTCTACCTGAGATTTTTGTGCTTTACGAAAAAGAAGAAGATCGTCTATAAACATGAGATGAGAAATTCTAGGACCACCCCTAGTCACTGCCACTGGATCCCAAAGGCCCGAATCAACCTGATTAGCAATGTACCCAGCTAGGCGCTCCATACATAAAACGAAAAGGTAGGAAGACATGGGGTCTCCCTGCCGAAGACATCTTCTAGGAGCAAAACTGTCTAATCGATTTCCATTCCATAATAAAGTCAACGAGAAAGCTCGAACACAAGTCATAATTAATCTGATAGTAGCTGAAGGAAAACCAAACTTGCCCAAAGTATGCTCTAGAAACTGCCAATCAATCCTGTCATAAGCTTTTTCCAAGTCTATTTTGAAAGCAAGAGTTCCTTTACGGGACTTGGTCTGTTTCATGAAGTGTAGAATCTCTTGAGCAATGATTATATTGTCGGGGGCGCCCCTCCCTGAGATAAACCCACCTTGAAGAGGACCGATAATCTCTGTCAAGAAAGGTCGAAGGCGATTAACAAAAACTTTTGTGATGACCTTATAGACCACATTACACAGACTAATATGGCAAAAATCCTTGAAATAAGAAGGAACATCTACCTTCGGGATAAGCACAATAAGAGTCTCCATGATTCTTGTATCAATAAGATTACCCCTGAAAGCACTCTTCACAAGCTGCCAAATATCCACTCCTACAATTTTCCAATACTCCTTAAAGAAATTAAGTCTGAAAGCCATCCGGACCTGGAGCCCTAAAGGAGTTCATGCTAAACACTGCTGCTTTAACCTCAGCAAGAGTTACTGGAGCAGTAAGTGTCTCACAAGCTTCAGCACTAAGGCTAGGCAAAGTAACGTCTTCCAAGCAATCCACTTCTACCTCCTCCGTAGAACAAAAGAGATTCTTAAAGAAAGAGGTGGCCTCTTGAAGAATTTTTGAATCTGTAGACCAGGAATCATCAGAAATAAATAGCCCGTTAATCTTATTAAATCTCCTGCGAACCAACGTTTGAAGGTAGAAGAACTTGGTGTTTCTGTCACCAAACTGCACCCATTGTTTCCTTGACTTTTGAAACTAAAACAACTCCTCCTGAAGTAAGATGCGGTTATAATCTTCATTAAGTTCCTTTTCTTTAATCCTTAATAAAAGAACATCAGTCACCTCCAACTTCTTTTGAATGGCGCTGGTCCGATTCTCTAAATTCCTCTTCTTAGCAAAAATATTACCAAAAACCTTAGCATTAAAGTCCAAGGACCCTTGCTTAACAACATTTAAATTTTTAGGGATACTATGATTATTACCACTCCATGCATTTTGTACAACTTGCTTGAAGGAAGGGTGAGTACTCTAGGCAGCTTGGAAATGGAATCGCCTATCTCCCTTTGGCTGAGAAATACCATGGCACCTTAATAAAATAGGACAATGATCAGAGTGAAGACGACATAAGATTTCAGCATAAGCCTCAGGAAATAAAGAAAGCCAAGAGCTATTGATAATCACTCTATATTATTCTGAACTCTTCTATACCATGTAAAATTCTTGCCTATCATTCGGAGATCAAACAACCCACAATCATCCAAAATTGAAGAGAATCAAGCAGCTTTGTGATTGGAGAAATGACCTCCATTAACTTCATCTTCTTTGAAAATTTCATTAAAATCTCCCAATGCTAGCCAAGGGCCTTCAAAAGAAGTTGCCAAACTAGAAAGATACTCCCAAAGAAGAATTCTATGCTCAAACTGAGGGCTAGCATAAATTGCACTACACCTCCAATTATAAGAATCCAAATAAAAATCAAAGGTAATGCATTGATCAAAACTATTTACTAGGTGGCAAGTTAAGTTGGGAATTGAAGAGAGGAACCAAATTTCCCCTTTATGCCCAGCAGCTTCAACAATTTCTACAGCATTATAACCAAGACCCTCCCAAAAGAATTTCAAATTATTGAAAGAAGAGTGAGTTTCAACAATAATAAAAAAAAAGATGGATGAAATGTATTAACTAGTTCCTTGCAGTGAACCCGTGCCAATTTGTTTGAGGCACCCCTAATATTCTACATCAAAATATTCAGTCTATCCATAATCAACAAAAGGAAAAATTGTACCCAAGCTTACGACTTCATACTGCAGCTTCTGCCATTGTCGTAGGTCCGCCTTCCACACTAACCCCTTCTTCACGCGCCATTGCATCTGTTTTATTCTGGTTCACTGGGGAAGATTGCAAAGATGTTGGTCTGTGTCTCTTTCTTGCCGTTCCAATAAGATGAGAATGAGAAACAATGCTCTGTTTAGCTTTTTCTAATAACGCTTTAGAGATGCCAAATACCTCAGCCTTATTGGCCTTGACTCCTTTCCTCACCTTATTAGAACCAAGCTTAGTCTCCTTATGGCCCAAAGAAAAGCCTCTTCTCTTTATGTTTGCATATCCTCCTTTATTTATTGTTTGGGTTTTATTGTTCATAGGCCCAATTGAACCATTAGAATTATGTGGACCCACCGTAGCCTTACTTTTCCTAACTACTTTATTCCATTCACTCCCTTCATTAATACCCCCATCCACAACGTGAATAGCCTTGCCTTTTCTACCCACTTTTAGTCCACCCATTATTTATATTAACTCCTTCATCAAGAACATGATTTGCATGCACATTTTTCTCCACAAGATCCGCACTATCCTTAACCAAACGGTCATTCCCGTTAATTGCTCCAAATTAAAAAACTTGCTTGACTTGGTGCACCGCCGGTGATAGGATCTTCAATTGATTGTGAGCATCAACCACCGTCGTACCACTACTGATCTTTTTCAAAGACGTGGTGGATGCCGCACCCAAGGGAGCTAGGTGAGAAGGAGTCTCTTTCAGTGAGCTCGTCGCTAATACGAAGGCTGGAGCTTTGTTATCGGTTTTGCAATCTGCTAGTACATGCCCGTAATACCTACAAGTACCACAGATTAAATCTAAACTCTCATATTCAACGCAATATGTGCTACCATTTACCAACACCTCTGTGACAACAGGCAACCCCAGGTCTATCTCCACGCAAGCCCTTGCAAATCTTCCTCTCTTTGCTTCCTTAATGGCGAGATCGATTTTGATAGGGTTACCAATTGCTACTGCTATACGATGCATTGCTTCTTCTTGATAGAAAATAATGTTTAAGCCTAAAATGCGAATCCATACTAAAGTAGTTCCAAAGAAAACTTTATTCGGACAAAGAGATGGAGACCATGGTTTAACTGCTAAGTTATATCCTTGGATCATCCACGGTCCTCCCAAAAGAATTTTCTCTCTATCTTTAATCAAATCACATTTGATCATGAAATAACCAAAACCCATGTCCATAACTTCGTACCCTCCATGCAGCCTCCACACATGCTTGAGTTTGAAAACCATCGCTGAGTAGTTAAAATGCTTGCCAAGAAATTTTATCACAATAGAACCCAAGTAGGGTTCTGCTAACGCTTTGAGTCTTTCCTCAAAGAAAGTAACACTTGGAGGTTTGGAATCACCTTGTTTGCCTTGCACAGTAGCCAAACGATCTCCTACAAGTGCACCATCCATGCATAAAGGTTTAGGTTTAGAAGCTCTTACAACTTTATCTTGGAAAGAAACTTTCAAGCCCTTGTTTTCACCCTCCTTGACACTAGTTGGTCCCGCCCCAACACCCTCTTTGACACCAGAAGATCCCGCCCAAAGACTCTCCCCCCTTGTTGCTCTCTCCGGCCAGACCATAAACCTCTCTGTATTTTCCTCGTTCATATCTCTCTCTCCGCCTCGTTTATTTAGTATTGGATTGGATAAAATTTGGTTTTGTTACAAATATAATTTGTGTTTAAAATATTTACATTTCTTTATTATTATATCTTCATTACAAAATATAATTAAAAATACTGACAAAAAAACTTTAATAATATCCCTTATTTTAATTTGATACTAACTACGTTTTTAATTTTAAATTATAAGTCTCATAAAATTTATGGTTTGAATTACGACCCTTGAATTAGACTAAAAATATTTAAATTTTAAATTTTAATTTTATTTTAAACATAAATTTCATATAAATTGAGAGTATGTATTATCTCAAATCTTTTATTCTATTATCTATTTTTTAAAATTTTAATAGTTTAATTAGTCAGTATTTATAATTAGATTGTTATAAAGATATCCGTAAATTAAAGGTATTCATAGTTAAGAACTTAATTAGATCTTTAATTACATATTTTTTAAGAAAAATATTCTATTAATTTTAATATTTTTAACATAAAAATAATCCAATTACAAAATTAAGAGCAGTATAAAAACTAAATTAAAAAATATAAATATTTAATTATAAATTTGATAAAATTATAAAAACTAATAGAATAATTAAACCAATTTTAATTATACAATTTTCAAAACCGTATAAATCAACACTAATTATTTCATATGAACTTGCCAATTTAATAATTTCTTTATTAATATAACCAACAGAAAATCATAGTACTTTAATTTAAAGTTTAAAGGGATATACTTTTCATTCAAATTATTCAGAGTGATTTTTTTTCACTTATTGATGATCGATTAAATTTGCCGAAAATATTGCATAATATTAAAGAACTCTATATTATTTTCAATTATTCATTTTATAATACATTAAAAAAATGTTAACTTTATTCCCACAAATAATTCATCCATATAATATACAATAAACAAATTAAGACAAATTTCATATATATTTAAATAGTTCGATTTTATGATAATCTCACTCCATTTTTTCTCTCATAAAAAATATTATTTTATCTGTTACTGTATTTTGCATAATTCAATTCCTCTCTTATTTCTTCGGAATATTGCTGTATTTTTTAAAAAACAAATTATCCAATTATATGTATAGTATTCTTTCCATTCAATTAGGATCATTTCTTATTCATTCTATGATTACCAAAAATTGTTTTCTTCCATGATTACACAAATATGCCTATTAGACCTATTTCCAACAAATTGCCAACTCAGCTGTATGTTCAAGATCACGCGAAAAGCCGAAAGCACACCATGACACCAAGTTTCATTGCACATGGTCAGACAAGATAATAATGGGCTTCAATACTTTTCAACTACATAGCCGGTTTGAAGTCCACCATAAACTCCTCCTCTTCATGTTCACTCAAAAAAAGTTTCCAAAATCTTGAACGTTCACATAATTTATATTATATCTAAATGGTCAACATAGATGGTGTTCGGGCAAGGATACTCATCACCGTGCTATACGTCGGACTCTGAGCGCCACTGGGGAGGCGACCTTGCCAGCGACTGGGAGTGCCTTGCTTGAACACGGACTGAGCGGGGTACCTGCAAAAAGGACTCTGACACCCAAGTCAGTAAAGGATACTTCTTAGTACACGAATATGAGAACAAAAATACTTATGCTAGTGTATGATTCAGATATTGCCCCTTGGTGATTCATTTCAGCAGCTGCCGTTTTATAGATTTTTGGCTTGAGTCCGTTTTGTGGTTTGTTGGAGTGAATCTCAGTTTAGGCCGAGATTCTTGGGAGGTTATTGTTGACGTGATGAGCCGTTGCTTATCTGCTTCTAGTGGTCTGACATGGCCGAGATATAGGGTGTGTGTTACGATTTTGTAGGGTGCAGTACACAGCCCCCAAGCTTGACTTGCTTATGCGTTTATTTGTTAGCAAGTTGAGCTTAAGTCGACCTATATCTCGGCTTTTGTCGGACTTGGCAGCCCCCAAGCTCAACGCTGTGTTTTGTTTTTTGAAGAGGCGGTTTATTGATTAATTTTTGTTTGTAAAAAATTTGATTTTCCCTATTTTTAGGGAAACGTGCTGTAGTTATTTCACTTGATGACTGTAATTGAAGCGTTTTTGACCTTTGGTTTCTTTGCGGTTGTTCTTTTTGTCTTCCCACTCAATTAGTGGGTTGTAATAGGCTTTTACTCCTTCTCTTGGAAATCTCTCAAAAAGTCACTTCCTTTTTACTCTGCTTTTGACAAAAAATGACTTCTAAAGGTTAGATTTTATTTTTCTTCGTCTTCAACTTCCTTCTCTGTAGCTTTAGTCTGTAATGGAAAAAGATAAGTCGAAAGAAAAACAGAAATTTGTCGAGATAAAAAAGGATGATTTTTATCACTGGGTGCATGACGATGTTAAGACCCGTGCTTCTTTGTACTGTAGCTCTGATTCTCTTCAGGAGTTTCGTGCTATGAAATTGGTTAAGGATGGTTCTAATGTTGCTATCGAACTTCTCCCCTGTTTGAGTGATGATAGGGTTTATGAACGCAGGGGAGATTGGGGGTACTTCTATATGTACACCCCTTGTTTTTCTGTGTTGTATATTAGGTTACCTTTTTCTTCTTTTGAATGCGACGTGTTGACCCAACTGAATTGCGTCCCTTCCCAATTGCACCCAAATTCTTGGGCGTTTCTGAAATCGTATCAGTGTTTGATGACTTTTCTTGAATACCCTCCCTCTCTTGGGGTTTTCTTTTCCCTGTTTTAGTCTAAAGGAGTTCGCAAGGGTTTATGGATTTGTTTGAGTAGTTTTCCTGGTCGTTCTTTATTCCTTCTTTATAAGTCTTCCTTTAAAAATTTCAAATCTCTATTCGTCAAAGTCCGATATGTAGAAATTGAATACCCTTTTTATCTTGATGATGAGCTGATAGAGAGGTATCCGCTTTATTGGTGTTCCGAGCCCATGCAAGTTCTTGAGGCTTATAGGACTGATGAGGAGGATTTGGTTATTGACTTTTTGGTGAAAAACTTTGCTGCTGGCGAATGTCTTTCAATCTCAGAGATGTTAAGTTTTGAAAAAGAAAATGATAGGGAGGGGTTGCGGACTTATATAGGTAATGCGCATGTGTATCTTTAGTGGTAGTTCATTTTCTGGAAACTGATGTTGTTTTTTGTGTTGTTTTGGATGTAGGAGGACGGGTTCCACATCTGACGTCGTCTAAGCTTCAATCTTTTCTTGACAGAAAAAGGGAGAAAGGTGTGAGCACTTCGAAAATTGGTGAGGAGGGCGTTGCTTTCTCCGCTGCGCAGCCGGCTCCTTCAAAAAGAAAAAGGGACGTGTCTGATGATTCGTTGGAAGTGTTGTCTAAGGGGGGTAAGGCTACTGCCGATGCGTCAACTTCAGTCTTTGAACGCCAGCGTAAGCTTCATGGTTTTATTCTTGGAGTGAATGCTCATTCTTTGTGTCGGGATCAATATCCTCTGGCCGAGCTTTCTGATAGGGCTTCCCAATTTTCTGGCGACATGGTGCTTACGCGCCGAGCTGTGCTAGAAGCTTTAGGCAAATATATTCAGGTAGTTTGCGTCTGCTTTTTATATTTCCCTTTCTTCTCTTTCTTTTTTTTTTGTAATGTTTCCTTGTTAGGTTGCTGCTGCTCACCTGCTGTGTGTTGGTCGTACCACCGGATTGCTTGGGGCTGATCAGCAGGTAGAAGTTGACAAGTTTGTTGCTTTAGAGCGGTTAGTAAAAGAGAAAGAGGAGGTTATTATTGATATTTTGGCTAAAATGAAGGAGAAAGAAGAAGTTGTTACCGAGATTGCTGCGAAGTTAAAGGAGAAAGAGAAGGAAGTTGGCCGTCTTCAGGATCAGATTCACTCTTTTTAGGCTGAGATTAGAAACAATGACAAGACAAAGGGTGAGATGACCGCTCGAATTCATGAGCTGGAGGATCAAGGTATAGAGATGTTCACTTCGGGGTTCGACCGAGCTGTTTCTCAGGTGTTATTGTTCGTCCCTGAGTTTGACGTTCGTCAACTTGATGTGACGAAGATTGTTATCAACGGAGAGCTGGTTCAAGACGAGGCTGGCAAGGATCATGACGAGAATATCCCGCCGCCTGTTTGAATATTTATGTCTTGTTTAGAAAGTAATTTGGGGATTTGTATTTTTTGAAAGACTTAAGTCATTTTTTGTTCCGAACTTATTGACTTATTTTCCGAACTATAGTTTCGGATTTAGTTTGCTATGATATGCTTTATGATTCCAATGTTTATACTTGTTGGTGTGTATAATATAATTGTGTAGCATGGTGAATGTATGATTTTATTCAAATGGAATTTTTCCTCATGTATGAGGTTTGCAGGATGGTCGGCCTCGTTAAAACCTACCCGAGTAAACCCTCCTTTGGGAAAAACCTCGTGGCTAGGAAAAAGAGTACCTGGCCATCCTGCCTCTTACAACAGTATGATCAGCTGTAATAATATCTAAGCGACGAGATGTTCCATGTGCTTGGTAAGGCTATTCCGTTCAATGTTTCTAAGCGATAGGCTCCTCTTCCAATGACTTTGGCAATTTGAAAAGGTCCTTCCCATGTTGCTGCTAATTTTCCATGACCTGGTGGTTTCCGAATGTCTTCTAACTATCTGAGCATCAGGTCTCCTTCTTTAAGGATTCTTGGTTTGACTTTCTTGTCGTACTGACGCTTCATAGCTAGCTGCATTGTTTTTTGTCTTAGCTCTGTGTAATGGTGTTCTTCATCGACGATGTCAAGTTCGGCATGTCGAGATTGTCCATTGGCACTTTCGTTGAAGTGTTCAGTTCTTGCTGAGCCTTGGCTAAGTTCCAGAGGGATTATGCACTCGGATCCGTACACTAGGCGAAAAGGGCTTTCCTTTGTTGTGGACTAGGGAGTGGTGTTATAACTCCACAATACTTCTGGTATAAGCTCGGCCAAGCGGCCTTTAGCGTCGGTCAATTTTTTCTTAAGCGCCTGCAAAATCACTTTATTAGCCGCTTCTGCGAGCCCATTGGTTTGTAGGTGCTCAACAGAGGAAAAATGGTGTCTGATATTCATGTTAGTTAGGAACAAAGTGATTTTTTTATCAGTAAATCGCCTACCGTTATCAGAAATAATTTCTCTTGGTAAACCATATCTACAAATAATAAATTTTCAAATAAACTTTTGTACCATGTCTGAAGTTATTTTTGCAAGTGGTTGTGCTTCTATCCACTTTGTGAAGTAATCAATGGCTACCAAAAAGGAACTTTACCTGGCCCGACGATATTGGAAATGGTCCGAGGATGTCCATGCCCCACTTGTGGAATGACCAGCTGACGTATGACACATGTAATGTCTCGGCTGGGTTGTGTATTAGTGGCGAGCATTTTTGACACGATTCGCATGTTCGCACCTTATTCATGCAGTCCGACCTTAAGGTCGGCCAATAATAACCCGCGCGCAGGATTTTTGCTGTCAAACTTCTGCCTCCAATATGGTGTCCACAGATTCCTTCGTGGACCTCATCAATTGCTGCCTTGGCGTCTTCTCCTGCAAGGCATTTAAGTAATGGCGGGAGAAGCCTCACCTGTATAGGTCGTCCCCTATTAGGGTGTAATTGGTTGCTTTCCTTTTGAAGGGCCTCAGATCGCCCTCTGGTGCTATCCCTGTCTTCAGGTAGTGTATTATGGGAGTTTGCCAATCTTCTTCCTATGAGACATTTAAAATATAATGCGTATCTAGGCTGAATTTTGTTAGTGTGAGATGTGCCAGATTCTTTGAATGTTGGTCATCTCTGTATGTTGCTAGCTTTGATAGTATATCTGCTCTACAGTTTTGTTCTCGGGGTATATGTGTTATTTCAAATGGTTGAAAATATGTTATCATATTTTTAACAATATTTAAGTATTTTTCTAAGAGGGGATCTTTAGTTTGAAAGTTACCGGTTACCTGTTGAACTACGAGTAAGGAATCACAGTATACTTGTAAGGTCGGCACCTGGACTTCCTTTGCGAGTCTTAGTCCTGCTAATAACGATTCGTACTCGGCTTGGTTGTTTGTTGCCTGGAAGAGAAATTTGATTGNCCACATCCGTTGTCATTGGATGCTCCGTCCACATATAGTTCCCATGGCTCAGCTGCTTCTACTTCATTGGTGAATTCGGAAATAAAATCGGCCAGAGCTTGGGCCCTTGGGGATCCCCTAGATTGGTAAGCAATGTCGAATTCTGATAGCTCGACCGACCATTTTGTGAGTCCCCGCTAGGTCAGGTTTTGTTAGGATTTGTCGGAGCGGTTGATTGGTCTGAACTATAATTCGGCCTTGGAAATAATGTCGTAGCCTTCGCGCTGTAGTGATTAGTGCAAATGCTAATTTCTCTATCATCAGGTATCTTGTTTCGGCACCCTGTAAGACTTTGCTTACGAAGTACACTGGGTGTTGTTCTTTTTCATTATCTGTTACAAGCACCGAACTGATTGCGTTAGTTGAAATTGAAAGGAATAGATGTAGAGGCTTACCTTGTTCTGGATTTTTCAGTATAGGTGGCGATCCTAAGGTGTTTTTGAATTTTGCAAAGGCTTCTTCACATTCCTTTATCCAGGTGAATTGATCTGACTTCTTTAATGTGTTGAAGAAATGATATGATTTCTCTGCTGCTGCTGGCAAGAAGCGAGAAAGAGCTGCTAACCGACCTGTTAGTTACTGGACCTCTTTCTTGTTCCGAGGAGATTGCATGTTGATTACTGCAAGGCATTTATTAGGATTTGCTTCTACTCCCCTGTTGGTTAACAGGAAACCGAGGAATTTTCCTCCTTGTACTCCGAACGCGCATTTTTCTGGATTTAACCTCATATTATGTTTTCTGAGTTGTTCGAATACTTTGTTTAGGTCGTGTTTGTGCTGTTCCTCCGAGCTTTATTTTACCACCATGTCATCTACGTATATCTCAATATTTCTTCCTATCTGCTTTTTGAAAACTTTGTCCATTAGTCGTTGATACGTTGCTCCTGCATTTTTTAGCCCAAAGGGCATGAGCTTGTAATAGAAGTTTCCTTGATCGGTGACGAATGCTATTTTTTCTTCGTCTCCTGAATGCATGAGAATTTGATTATAACCTGAGTAAGCGTCCATGAAGTTGAGGACTTGGAAACCTGAGGTGTCATCCACCAGTTTGTCTATGTTGGGGAGTGGGTAGCCATCCTTGGGACATGCTTTGTTTAAGTCGGTAAAGTCCATGCACATGCGCCACTTTCCCGAGCTTTTTCGTACCATTACAATGTTTGCTAGCCATGCTGAAAATCGTATTTCTCGGACAAATCCTGCCTCCAGGAGCTTTTTTGTTTCAACCTCGGCTGCGTTCCTCCTTTTTTCTCCCAAGTTTCTTTTTTTCTGTCGCATAGGTCAGGCGTTAGGGTTGACCGCCAACCTATGGCAGATGAAGTTAGGATCGATGCCAGGTATATCTGCTGGTGTCCATGCAAAAAGGTCGGCGTTTGTTTTTAATATGAAGATAAGGTCGTCTTTTTTCCCTGCAATGAAAGCGGATCCTATGCTAGTGAATTGTTCTTCCTGACCTAATCGTACATTTTTTAGGTCGTCCGTTGGTGTGGGACGACTGTTGTCACTTCGGAGATCCAGTTCGGCCAAGGTAGGTATGTTTTTCGAGTTGTACACCGTATGGATCTGAGGTGTTTCTTCTTTTTTCGCTGCTTTGAGGCTTGCATTGTAGCATTGTCTTGCCTCCTTGTGGCCAGCGTACAACATCCCTACTACGTTATCTTGCAAAGGAAATTTCACACAAAGATGAACCGTGGAAACAATGGCTCCAAAGACGTTCAATGATGGACGCCCTAGGATGATATTATAAGGGCTATGACAATCAACCACTAGAAATTGAATGTCTAGTGTTTTATTGTTTGGAGGTTCTCCAATTGTTGTTCTTAACCAAATATATACTGATACCTTTTTCCCGGAGAACCCTACCAATTCTCCAGGCGACGGCTGTAGTGTGTTGTCGCTGAAATGCATCTTTTTGAAGGTAGAGTATAACAAGACGTCGGCACTACTTCCTGGATCAAGCAGGACCTTTTTTATTGTTAATTCTCCCCTGTGAACTGAGATGACGACTGGGTCGTCTAAGTTCGGACAGGATGTCTTGAAGTCGGCCGAGCTGAAGTCGATGCGGGAGCTCGGAACTGATGTTTGTCGTTCTGGGCGTGATCCTTCCATCGTCATCATTGATCGGTAGCTTCGTTTCCTTGCCGAGGTAGTGGTCCCGCCGCCAGCGAAGCCTCCTGAAATGTAGTTGATAATCCCTTTGGTCGGGGGTGTTTCAACTTGTTTTTGCCAGCTTTCTCTTTCTGTTTCTCTTGCTGTGTTTCGTTGATTTCTGGATGAGATATATTTGTCCAAAAGTCCTTGTCTTGCCAACCTTTCCAGCAGATCTTTTGCCACCACACACTCATCTGTTGTATGGCCGAACTTCTGGTGGAAAGCACAGTGCTTGCTTCTGTCCACATATTTTTTATCTTGGTATGATCCTGCTCTGACTGGGGCTTTTTTACCTAAATGCGCATGTAAAATGCTTTAATTCCCAAAATGCGCATGGTTTAAAATTTTTCTGAAAATACGCACTTCTATTTCTTAGCCGACGTCTGCGAAATGGAATTCAACTCCATTTCACCCTAGGTACCCACGAAATGGACAAATCATATCAGGTTTAGCTCCCACGAAATGGGTTGTCCATTTCCTTGGTGGTAGCAGCGAATTGGGAGGAACAACTCAGGAGCGCTAGGCGCGAAATGAGAGCACTGCGGAAGTGACTTGGACACTCCATTGATAACAAACTTATTCTACTTTTCAAATTTGTTTCGGTGCATCAATTTTCAATTTTTCTCAATGCTTATCTATTCTCTTTTTCTACTTGTTATATGCTCTATTTCAATCCTTTTTTTTCCTTTTTGTTTGACATATATATATTTTAAAAAAATTTGAACGATTAGATTGAACCCACACATCACTAACTTTTTCTTTCCCCTATAGTACATACACATCAATAAAGTTCAGTTTGAAACATCCTTAGATTTATACAGTCACGACATTAGGCCAACTCCTTTAATTAGTTTCCAAAATAAAATATTGCAATTCAAGGAGCTAGGAATAGCCAAAATAGGATTAATAGAGAAACAGATCCATTTGAGATTCAATGGCTAGCATGCATGTGTTTTTTAAGTAACCAAGTGATCAAATAATAAGATCTTAAACATCATCACTAACAATAACAATAAGAGGAAGCTAGATTAGTCAAAGTTTTGCTAATAAATAAAAGGAGGGGCAAGTCCACAACTGTCGTAACTTTAGTACTGAAGGGGAGCAGTGAGAGAGCTAAATGGAATTGGGCAACTCACCTCCGCAGTGCCCCCATTTCTCGCTTGACGCCCCTGAGTTGTTCCTCCTAATTCGCTGCTGCCACCAAGGAATTGGGCAACCCATTTCGTAGGAGCTAAACCTGATATGGTTTGCCCATTTCGTGGGCACCTAGGATGAAATGGAGTTGAATTTCATTTCGTAGACGCCGGCCAAGAAATGAAAGTGCGTATTTTCAGAAAAATTTTAAACCATGCGCATTTTGGGAATTAAAGCATTAACCATGCACATTTAGGTAAAAAAGCCCTCTGACTGGTGGTTTGATTAGTTTGTTGTGCAGGATTTCCTTGATTATGTCCTCCCTCTTTGTGTTGAATTTTGTGTACGAATCAAACTTTGATGCCAGTTTGAATGGCTTTCTGAGGTCTCTACTCATAGGTCGGTGGGGCCTTTCCTCTTCTTTCTTGGTCGACCGTTCGCCTCTTTGGGCCTCCCTGAGCTCTTCGACTTCAATCTGGCCCTGGGCTTTTTCTCGGAATTCCTCCAGCGTTTTTGGTTTGGCTACCACTATTGCTTCCTGGAATTTTCCGGAACGGAGTCCGCTTTTTATGGCGTGCAGCTATACTTCGTGGTTAAGGTCGGGGATTTGCATAGCTGCTTCTGTGAACCGCGTCATATACTCCTTTAAGCTTTCATGTCGTCCTTGCTTGATCGTGCTGAGGTAGTCTGAGTCTCGAACGTAGATTTTAGACGCTGCAAAGTGATTTATGAATAATTTGGCGAACTCGTCAAAGCTCGATATCGACCCTGCAGGTATGTTAGAAAACCATAATAAAGCAGCTCCATCTAAAAAGATTGGAAAAGTTCGGCACAAGATGGGATCGGAGTCGCTATTGAGAAACATCATTGATTCGAATTTTGTAACATGAATTTTAGGATCTCCGCTCCCCTTGTATGGCATTAGAGTAATTGGAAGTGTAAAATTTTTAGGCATTTTAAAGCTCATTATTTCTTCCGAAAAGGGGTTAGTCTGTCGTCTTGCTGTTTTGGGGTTGGTCTCGCCTGTCTTTATGTTTGATTCCGACTGACGCTCCTCGTGCTGGTCAGTGTTTGCTTTCTTGTTGTTTTTCTGTTCGTCATTGTTCTGCATCCCCGCCAACAGTTCGGCCATTCGCTGGTTCTCCGCGAGCAAGGCGGCATTCGCAGCTAATAGGTCAATGTTGGTCGGATTGGTGGAAGGGGTTACTGAGTGGTCCGTCATGGTTCAGTTCCTGAAAGGAAATGGAATACAATGCAAATGTAATATCGTTAGCTCGAAAAACTAAAGGGTGAGGTGCTGGCCCAACGGTGGGCGCCAAATGTTCGAGCAAGGATACTCGTCACCATGCTATACGTCGGACTCTGAGCGCCACTGGGGAGGCGACCTTGCCAGCGACTGGGAGTGCCTTGCTTGAACACGGACCGAATGGGGTACCTGCAAAAAGGACTCCGACGCCCAAGTCAATAAAGGATACTTCTTAGTACGCGAATATGAGAACAAAAATACTTATGGTATTGTATGATTCAGATATTGCCCCTTGGTGATTCATTTCAGCAGCTGCCATTTTATAGATTTTTGGCTTGAGTCCGTTTTGTGGTTTGTTGGAGTGAATCTCGACTTAGGCCGAGATTCTTGGGAGGTTATTGTTGACGTGATGAGCCATTGCTTATCTGCTTCTAGTGGTCTGACGTGGCCGAAATATAGGGTGTGTATTATGATTTTGTAGGGTGCAGTACATATGGAATATCACGTTCCACTAAATGCAGCGGAATACGAGAACCGCTTCCAAAATTATAACATCACATGAAAATTAAATAATCATATTTTATTGCATGTCACATTATAATTTACAGCAATGAGACATTTATAACAATTGGGCTTCGAACATGATAGGTCCCATCTGACCATACCATTGATGAGATTACCGCAGTTTCATTTGGTATCATACCAATGACATTCACTACAAATGATTTTTTCTCGTTTAATGCTTTGAAGGATAAAACCCATGGTGTCACCGTGATGTTAACTTCTGGTTTCGGTGTGATTCTTACCCTGTAACTCGAGTTGGCTAAACCAACATTTGTAACTATTCTACTAAAACTGATGTTAATATGCACCCTGGGTTCAACCAGAACTGTAAGAGCTGGATAATTTAAATTTCTTACCAAAGATTTATCTGCAGCTCCCTTGCACGGATTCAATTCTCCAGATATCAATTTGATTTTGCGATTATCATATCCTAAGTTACACAGCATTTGCACATAATCTCCCTTGTTAATGTCATAAACTAGTCCAGGATTGATTGCTAGAATTGGATTGGCTTGTCCAGATCCATATGCATATTCTCCCACATCATATGTCAGATTCGTAATCATCGGTTTTGCTGACGTCATAATAGCAGATTTAATTGCCGCAGGTGACCAATCAGGGTGAAAACTTTTCACATACGCGGCTATTCCAGAAACATGAGGACAAGACATTGAAGTTCCACTTAGAATAGTGTAATGCACAGATCTATTATCCGTACTAGGATCTTCTGTTGGTGAACCAATTGGCGAATAAGCAGCCAAAATATTAACCCCTGGGGCACTTATATCAGGTTTCAAGATCTCTGAAATTATAGCGTTTGGTCCACGGCCAGAAAATGCTGCGGGTCTAGGAGCACTCTGATCTTGACCGCTCTCACTCTTGAGAATCTCAGCTTTTGGATCTTTTGTTGAGTTTGTGTATAATTTAACAATGTCATAATCTTTTGGCAGCAATGACACCGAAGGCATTATAGTGACATAACCTAGGTTAAGATCATCAAGATCTAATTTTGCAATTGTACCAACTGCGCCAGCAGATTTGGGTTCAGCTTCCGCATGATTGTCACATAAAACTATCTTTCCTTTCACTAATTTTTTATCCAAGCATCCACATATATCCGCGTATTCTTTTTCACACTCACTTGAATTGCCGTTGCTCAAAGCAATAGGAACTCTTCTTCCGTTTGACTCGAAAGAATTAACCGACCTCCCGGTTAACACTTTTCCATTTCCAAGAATGACCTTGTCAACGATTTGCCGATCTATGGTGCTTGCTGCGACGGTTATCAACCATGGCGCAACGCTTGCTACAGTGCCAGGATAAGGACCAGCATTTCCAGCGGATTGGACTACAGGTACTCCTTTGGCCATTGCATGAAATGAGCCGATGGCAACTGAATCTGTTTCAAGGTTCAATGCGGCAGCAGCCCCAAATGAAACAGAGATGACGTCAACTCCGTCAGCAATTGCGTCATCAAAGGCAGCTAAGATGCCGTGGTCTGCACAGCCTACAGAGCTGCATACTTTGTAAGCAGCGATTCTTGAAGAAGGAACTGCTCCTCTCGCTGTGCCTTCTGCAATGCCGTAAAAGCTGGCATTGTCAACGATGTTTCCGGCTGCTATTGATGCTGTGTGGCTTCCATGGCCATCATTGTCTCTTGCAGAGTCCTCTGTGTAGAATCTTGCTCCGATCAACTTCTTGTTGCATGTGAAGTTCTTGCCACCTGCACATGTACCTTTCCACTTTTTTGGAACAGGGTCTGTGATACATTTGTCGCTGAAGCTTTCCGATTCGGGCCAAACCCCGGTGTCGAAGAGTCCGACAACGAGATTAGTTTCTACTGTTTGATGTCCTTTTGGAGCCTTTGGAAGTCCCAAGAAATCCCAAGATCTTGTTGTTTGGGTTTGGAGAGTCTTGCTTGGGAAAACTGAAACAACACCTTCCATTTCGGTTAACTTTGCCGCTTGCTGATTCGTGAGCATGGCAGCAAAACCGTTAAAGCTCCTCTTGTAGCTATGGACTAAGGATTTTGTTGGGTTGCTACCATCAAGAACTTGTTGCAGCATATTAAGGTGGTGAAAGGTGGGAGAATAAGAAGTTTTTGTTTCAGGTAATGAGCCCAAATAAACAATATGAATTTTCGGATTATTACCATCATTAGCATCACAAATAAAAAGTGTGAATGCTAGAGTGATCACCAGTACACTGCACCCAACATAATTAAGCTTCTCCATTGTTTTCAAATGTTGACAGGAATTAGATATTGTAATAAATACTTTGACTCTAATTATCTACATATATAAGAGCAACTCCAACGGTAATAAGGGCCGTTTTGGAGGTATCAAAATAACTTTTTTAAGTTTTTAATTAATGAAAAGAAATAGTATTAATGTTGGTGTAATTTTTAAAATTAAATTGTAACTTTTTAAGAAGTTTTTTTTTTTTTTTACCAAAGATAGGAGACTCGAACCCGCAACCTCTTAATTGAGTACGGAGAGACTATGTCATTTGAGCTATTACTCATTTTCTTTTTAAGAAGCTATTTAGAAACTTATAAAAAAATTAAAAAAATGACTTCTTTTATAATATTATTATTTTTTTATCATATTTTTATAAAATAAATATTTTTAGAATTAAAAATTCAAATATAAAATAACTTATTTATAAACTACTTTTAATATATATATTTATTATTTAAGTTATTTTTTTAAAAAAAAAGTTTAATTAAAATCTTTATCTAAATTGGGGCTAAATGGGGCTTTATTCTCACACATGGGAACAAAAAAGTCACTAGAATGAAAAGGGAAAAGAGTCTCTTCACAAGGACGTACGATGAGAGTCTCTTTAGAGAAAAAACTTTTAACAACTAATAATTTCTTGACACGTGGTAAATTATTAAAAAAATAAAAAATATTATATATATTACATTACATATATATTTAAT
>NC_029793.2:13690676-13698218 GCF_000816755.2 Arachis ipaensis | reverse complement strand
TTTGTAAAACTAAAGTTTTACTAATATTATTTTTTGTTAAAAAAATACATCTAAACTAATTCAACACTTCTATTACATTTTGTTCAAAAAATGTTTTACATGCCATTTAATTTTTTTATAATAGTGAATTATTTTTTAATTAATTAATTAAGTAGGACCACAGCAGGACTATAGTTAGTTTCTCCTAATGGAGAAGAAAGAAATATTTTGAGTTTTTATTTATTGTCTATGATGCAAAAAGCCAAAAACTGATGTAGAGTTACTTTTTATAATATGTGGGTCATAAATAAAGATTGAGATGAGTTCTCTACTGAAAATAGTTTAAGAGTGTACTTTTATAAAAGGGATAAGTATTATTTTGGTCCCTCAAGTTGAGGGTTGGAATCGAACCCGTCCCCGATGTATATTTTGATTTAAAATCATCCTTAAAGTCGCATTTAAATTTAAAATCGTCCTTTATAATATTTTCGGACGTAAATGCCCTTGCGTCGTTACGAGGCAGTTATGACTATCGAAAATAATTATAAATATAAATATAAATATATATATATATATAGGTGAAGTCTCTGGTGGCCAAAATACTAATGGCTAAAGATGGCTAAGAGTTGACTTTCAAATAAAATAGTGACACTTGGTGGGTTTGGTTTTATAACTTTTTAATATTCTAAAAGGTTAAATGAGTGTGCAATAATTACTAAAAAGTTACCTTGTGGATAGAATTGTCATTTGAGATTATCTCATGTGTTGTTGGATCTTAGACAAAAATATTATTGGGTCATTATACAAAATAAAATCAAAACTCCTCAAATATAAGGTCCAATAATTTTTTTGGTTAGATTGTAAAATAAAGTTTATTTCTTTAATAATTTGTTCCTTAATTTATTTGTATTTCTCTAAAAAAAAAATAACCGTAAAAAACATTATGATACCCTAAAAATTTTATTAAGAGAACAAAATTAGTATTTTTTTTACGAGATATATTTATAAGCTTTATTTTTTATATTTGTTTAAAAAATTGTTGGATTGTGGGAGTGTTCGTTTTTTTTTAATAATGATACAAAAAAATAATAATGAATTAATATAAATATATAAACATTTGTAAAATTAAGTATATTAATAAAATTTTAATAACTTAATTAACATATCAAAAAATTTAATAATTAAAAAGTATCTTCTTGCTAAAAATGAATGGGAAAGTTTAATAATTATACATTGAATTGAAAGGAGGAAAGGGTAAAGCAGCGTGGAAGCCATTGTTGCAGAATTCACCGTGAGGACCTGCTGGAGGGAAAACGCCATGGCTGCATGAAGCTCAACCTCATCGCGAAGCAGGGCTTTGTCATAAGGTAGGCTGCTACTTTGTTCCCATGGTGAGAAGCCGGTGTTGCGAATCTCGGGGACCAAGGAGAACCCAGGTCGCAGATTTTGGGGTTGTGTCTACTTTGAGGTTTGTTTATTTACTTTTTCTCTGAATTGGGTCTTCTGGGTGATGGAAGGGATGGTGATCTCTGTGGGTATGTGCAGGTACAAGAAGGCTGCAATTTCTTTCGTTGGGCAGATCCAGAGACAGAGGTGGAATATTCAGAAATTGCTAGGTTAAGGAAGAAGCTTTCGATGATGAAATCAAGAACCAAAGCGGCAGAGTGGAAGCTGAAGTTCGTTGCAGTGTTAGGATTTTTTGGGTGGGTTGGGTTTGTATGTTTGCTGTTGCAGAGTTGGTCTAAAGCAACGCAACAGTGTCTCATTCCATTGAACTTGGTATGAAACATGTGTAGGTGTATTTTGCTGTTGTTTTTGTTGGTGAATTGGGCTGGGGTTTATGTATTAGGGGGGGTTCTTGATTGTGGTATGTTGAATGTATTTCAACATGTATATATGACTGTCTTGTAAGCATGGTTGGATATTGAAATGAGAGTGAAACTTTTTCTTGGCAAAACATGATTTCCATGACTGAACAATAAGATAACAGTGTCATTAAAATGGTAAATGTCTAAATACATAATAAGCATAGTATTTGACATTACCAGAACCTTAAAAGAAACTTAACTCAAAACAACCTAACCATCAAAAGGATTGGCTGGGAACAAGCCAATATTTCACTACAACCAACAGTAGCACAAAGACAAAATATAAGCAACAAAAAGTAACAAAATATAAGCCAATATTTCAGTACAACCAACAAGTCCACACTGGATTAACCAGAACCTTAACACAAACTTAAAACAAAATAAACCAACATGCTAAGTGTTGTCATTTCCCTAAAGCAATCCCCATTTTCTTGGAGGCAACTTTGCAATTAACTTCAGTTTTCTAGGAGAAACATGAGGTCCTCCAGTAAAGCTAACAGAGTAGTGCCCAGTGAGTTGGCTTGAAGCTGTGGCAAGGGATGGCTGAGATGCTGGAAGAGTTGTGGTGGTTGGTTGTGATGATGAAGTTAAAGGTGCTGAGCTTTTTGGGCCTGCAATCTTCCTGGGTGGTGGATCAGACTGGGCTGAAGGTGTGGGCTTCGTGGTCCCCTTGAGCCTGCCTCTAGGCCTTTTTGGTTGTGCTACAGTGTTGGATTGGGCTGAACTTGTTGGCTGTGTTGCTGAAGCAACTTTTCTCTTGACAGTGAGCTTGGGAGTGGGCTGTGTAGATGCACTTTTCTTTCCTCCCTTAGCAGCTGGAGGGATAGAGTTGTTGCTTCCCCTGGATTGCTTGCCCTTGCTTTGTTTCTTGAAATTTTGGGCCTATGAAACAGTTGCAGTCAATAGAGATGAACATAAGGCTGAGTGAAAAACTCTCAGACAAGCAATGTAAAAAAATTTAATCAATATACCTCATTGTCAATAGGTTTAGGGTATCTGCTTTTATTATGTCCAACAACACCACATATAGAGCACCTTTGTTTCTCCCCCTTCCTGGACATGTGAGTGCGGCTGCTCTGTTCTTCATCTCCAGCAGCTGGTTTCCTTTTTTTGACTGGCCTGTAACTAGGCCTTCTGTATGGGGGAGGCATTACATTAGGATGTGGTGTAATCTTCCATAGGTAAGGTCCGTTCAATGGGTGAATTACTGCCTCGTAGCACCTCAAGTATGCTTCTCTCTTGTAGCAGTCAGCCACATAAGGTTCCAACACAAGCCCTTTGAACTTGATGCAACTAATTGCATGGACACAAGGTATTCTACTCAACTGCCACCTTCTACAAGAGCACTCAGAGGATCCTAAGTCAACAGTAAACATATCTAACCCATTCATAACCTCATATTTTTGAGCTGCAGACCAATATGGCCGCCATTCTCCAGCAGATCTAGACCTCCTCTCCAACTTTATTCTAATCCTAGGTAAGATTGTCCCTGCATACTTCTGAGCTAAATCCCTATTCTCTGCCCACCTAGTCATCAGTTTAACCCTGATCTCCTCTAATATTGTAAGTATAGGTTTTTCTCTAGTATCAACTATGGCAGCATTAAAGCTCTCAGACATATTGTTAACCAGTGTATCTACTTTAGAATTATAGGTAAATCTAGATCTAGACCAATACCTAGGAGGGATAGCATTTAGGTATCTATAGGCTTCCTGATTCACAGCTTTCAGTTCGGCCATGTTCCTCTCCCAGTCCCTCCAGTGAGTCGCCTTAGCACACCTCCACATTAGTTGCTTCAATTGTAACCCCGGAAACCTTTTCCTGAAATTGCTGTATAGGTGCCTCACACAGAATCGATTCTCCACACCTGGTATAACATCATCGTATGCTGGCAACAAACCCTGCAATCAGAAAATGGAAGACCATACAGTGAGTGATACTTGAGATACAGTAATTCATTGTGTCAATGTACATAAGTCAAAAAACATAATTGGTTACACTTGCTTACTTTCTGCTAGTCAGACATGAAAGTAGTTCTTCCCATCTTCTCAACACCAATGTCAGATGCAAGATGACTTAAGAACCAAGTCCATGAGTCCTTGGTCTTGGCCTCTACAACTGCATATGCAATGGGCATCATTTGGTCGTTTGGATCCCAACCAATGGCAGTGAGCAGTTGTCCCCCCTGTGGTGTCTTCAGAAAATAGCCGTCTAGACCAATGAAGCTCCTACAATGGTTGAAGCTCCTCTTGCATGCTTCCAAGCAAATATAGATCCTTTGAAAGATACAGTAACTAGTCTATGATGAGGCTACCTCATTATCAAGTTCAGGGAACCTTTGCACTTGTATGCGAACGGATGAACCTGGATTTGCCCGCATCAACTCATGTGCATAATCATATATCCTCTTATACTGCTCTCGGAAGGTTCCCTGGATTTCATCAAGTGCAATCTGCTTGGTCCTCGTTGCCATTGACTTGGTGACAGTCAAGTTCCACTTTTTTTTAGCCTTTGACACTAACTCCCTAATCTTCACCTTCGGATTTGATTCGACTTTCTTCTTGAATGCCTTGCCTAGCCATCTAGAGTGCAAAATCCCTACCTTGTATGCTTGTGTACATGTGTGAGTCAAATTCATGCTGCGAAGCTGCCAAGTATCATCTTCTTTCATCTTCGCAGCATACAGCCAAAACGGACACTCGCTAGTGCAAACTGCCCTAACCCTTTGCAGATCACACTTCCTAAATGTGATTGCCCGAGCGGTCTGCACGGCATATGCAGTCACAGTGTTCTTGAACTCCTCCCTGGTAGCATACACTGTGCCCACTTCCCACTTGTATTTCCTCATGTCTTTTTTATGCTTGTGAACTGGATAACTTTGTCCCTGGTGGTCTGAATCTGACACAGCACCTCCAACCTCATGGTCATTCTCTATTTCATCACTCCCTACTCCATCCTCATCCTCAAAGTTTTCAGTTGCAACCCTCTTATTTTTTACTGCCCTACTTTTTTCATTCACCACATTAACATCTTAAAATCCACTAACAACAGGATCAAGCTCATCTTCACTGCTGGTAAAGTGTAAATCATCTTCAGTCTCTTCCTCTTCCTCAGATGGTTCATACTCTAAATCAACGCTGTCACTATCACTATAGTTACCCATATCAGCTTTCAGATTAACATCATCACCACCCTCTGTATTCTCGGCCCCAGAGATATCAGCAGCTGCTTCAGATTTGTTTAAACCAGCATCTTCTCCTCCATACACAACCAGCTGTTGTCCCACATCATCCATCCTATGATCCCCCCAACATCAATGTATCCAGAAGCAGGAAACACCTCTTCTTCCTGAACCTTGTGCACTACATACAACTCAACATAATCTCTTACCTCAGCTATTTTGCACATAGCAATGGAATCTGCATCAGACTTAAACAACTTCAAATTTTTTTCCAAATCTTCATGTGTAGGATCCTTGAACCACAATGAAGGGATATTCTCCTCCACATATCCAAACTGCTTTAACTCTGCATAGGTTTCAAATACGGACCACCGATCACCATCAATCTCTTCTATCACTGTTGTTTCTTTCCCCGCATACTCTAACGGCCCATTCCGATAGGTAAACCACCCCCATGTTAGACTTTCAGTTTAAAGTACACCATTGTCTTCTCCAACAACCTATACACAGTGCCATATCACACAAATAGAAGAAAAAAATTAAAACCTAAACCACACAGTGATGTTTATCCCTAATCTCAGTAAACAGTAAACAGCGAAACATACTTGATAGAATGTGCACGACCCTGCCTTCCAGTAAACCAGACTCGGCTGCGATCTTCACTCCAAGAACACCTTCTAGCGTTTCTGATTCTTCCCTAGGGCACGGTGGAACAACATTAGTGAAGTGAAACGTTATGATTAATGTTGGGTTTACGTTGAGGGTTTGGAAGCATATGAAGGGGTGAAGTGTTTCGCACGAAACACAAAAACTTCATAAGGGTATCATCGTCATTTACAAAAAGTTTACTTCGTCAAGGACGATTTTAAATTTAAATGCGACTTTAAGGATAATTTTAAATCAAAATATACATCAGGGACGGGTTCGATTCCGACCCTCAACGTGAGGGACCAAAACAATACTTATCCCTTTATAAAACTATTCCTCTAAAAAATTCAAGAAATAAAGATATTTTTTTCATTTAAAGTGTGATTTTATACTAATTGGAATATTTATTCCTCGTAAATAGAGATATCTCATTGGACAGACTTGTTAATATCTTATCTAAAACTAAAATTTAAAGTAATATCTTATAACAAAATTATGTAGTATTTGAAAAATTTATATTGTAATAAATGTATATGGTGGTAATTGATTAGGATTGGATAAAGAGGAGAAGAAAGTAGAAAAAGAAAATATATAAAATAATTAAAAATTAAATTGCAGTTTTTTAAAAAGCTATTTAGGAGCTTATAAAAAGTTAAAAAAATGACTTCTCTTATAATATTATTATTTTT
Organism: Arachis ipaensis; assembly: GCF_000816755.2. Lineage (NCBI taxonomy): Eukaryota > Viridiplantae > Streptophyta > Magnoliopsida > Fabales > Fabaceae > Arachis > Arachis ipaensis. Next base: position 13,691,853 of record NC_029793.2, on the reverse strand, counting down.
TATTACATTTTTATAAAATAAATATTTTTAGAATTAAAAATTCAAATATAAAATAACTTATTTATAAATTACTTTTAATATAGCTATTTATTATTTAAGCTATTTTTCTAAAAGGAGTTTAATTAAACTCTTTATCCAAACTAGGCCTAAATGGAGGCTCTATTCTCACACATGGAGACAGAAAAGTTACTAGAATAAAGAGCGAAAAGAGTCCTTTCACAAGGTCATACGATGAGAGTCTCTTTAGAGGAAAACTTTCAACAACCAATAATTTTTTGACATGTGGTAAGTTATTAAAAAAATAAAAAATATTCATAATGCTTGTCGACAAATATAGAGCTTTATTATGTTTTATTTTTATATTAAGTAATTTTACAAATTAGTTTAATCTCGAATTATATATTGTGTATTATTGTTATATATGAATTTTTTTTAATATTAATATTTTTTAATAGTAAATTATTTTTTAATTTATAAATTTAATAAATATTATTATAAAAAATTAATGACTATATTAATTTTAATTACTTTAATTAATTAATTAAGTATGACCACAATAGAGACTAAAGTTAGTTTCTCCTAATAAAGAAGAAAGAAATACTTTGAGTTCTTATTTATTGTCTATGATGCAAAAACTGATGTAGAATTACTTTCTATAATATGTGGGTCATAAATAAGGATTAAGATGAGTTCTCTACTGTAAATAGTTTAAGAGCGTACTTTTGTAAAACTATTCCTCTAAAAAATTCAAGCAATAAAGATATTTGTTTTCCATTTAAAGTGTGATTTTATACTAATTGAAATATTTATTCCCTGTAAATAGAGATATCTCATTGGACAGATTTGTTAATATGTTATCTAAAACTAAAATTTAAAATAATATCTTATATTTTTATTTTATTAATATGTATAAAATATAAAATGATTGAATTTTAATTTGCTTAAAAAAATTTAATTTTCTTACGGATAGGATAGAGTTGAGAATTTTATAGTGTGGATAGTGTTAGGAATGAGAGATTCTTAATTTGTGGGTAGAGTATGATTGAGTTTTAAGAAAATTTTTAATTCGCTGGTGAAAAATTAGGGTAGAGTCCAATCCAAATCCTGACCTACCTTACTCATTGTTAACTCTATAAGACATATTGATACATGTTTCAAATGTTCTTAACCCTTCGAA
>NC_029793.2:13689604-13690482 GCF_000816755.2 Arachis ipaensis | reverse complement strand
TTCGAATATTATTTAGTTATTACTTTATATTTTTAAAATGTTTAATTTAATTTAATATATTTTAATTTTATTTATTTAATTAATAAATTAGGCTTTATGTTTATGGGTTTAAGATTTTCTTTATTTTTAACCTAATAAGAGGTTATATATAAACACTTTTTAAATTATTGTAGATTTGTAGTTATTATATAGAGTGATTAGGAAAATGCTAAAGTACTTTTTAATTTTGTGATAAAATCAGTGTTGACAAGTGAGTTTGAGTGAGTCACTCTCTTGTTATATCAAAAAATTATGTAAAAAATCAAGTAAATCCCTTCAATACAATTCCTAAACTATAGTATGAACAAGTTAGGTTGAGAATCCTTTTTTATTGTATCAAAAAATAAGATTATCTTTGTATTCAATTTTAATCTATTTTTTTATTTCAATTTTAATATATCTTGTTTATTTAATTTTAATTCATGTTTTTTTCGTTTAACGTTTTTTTTCATATCACATATGTCTATACCTGTATCTCTCTTTATTATTGATGATTTAGGATGCATTATATGTTTTATTAAAAAAATTTATAATTTATTTGGGATGCATTATGTTTATTATTTTGATTTATTTCTGGTCAATATTCAAATTGTTCCGGTCAATATTATTCAAACTATGTTTAAATGCTTTTGCACACACTTATGGTGCCATCGTTTTTTAAACTTAATTATTACATCTCACTCATAGTTAGACACATAAATTTTAGCTTTAGATGATCATTAGTCAAGATAACCCACTTTGAATTTGAACTGAAAAAAAACATTAATATATTCCGTGTAAAAAATATTATTTTATTTATTTTTTATGTTTTTACATTTTTTTAAACATATGCCTATATC
>NC_029793.2:13680769-13689358 GCF_000816755.2 Arachis ipaensis | reverse complement strand
TATTTGGAATGTATTATATTTATTTTTTTAGTAAACATTTAAAATACTCCTGGTTAATATTTAGATTATGTTTAAATATATCTTTAAATGCTTTTGTACACGCGTAATGCTATGATTTTTTCAACTTAATTATTACATGTCAATCTTATTAATTATTCAAAATAGTTAGATTTTAGTCTCACATGATCCTTAGTTAACATAACCCACTTTAAAATTTGACCAAAGAAAATATTAATGCATTTTTTTTTTTTTTTACTCTTTTGCTTCTTTTTAAAAACATTTGCCTATACCTATATTTATCTTTTTGGATGAGTTAGGATGCATTATGTGTTATATTAAAAAAAGTTTATAATTTGTTTGGGAGGCATTATGTTTATTATTTTGATTTCTTACCTTTTTTAGTCAACATTTAAACTGCTCCTGGTCAATATTTAAACTATATTTAAATCCATCTTTAAATATTTATGCACACGTTCATACCATCATTTTTTAAATTTAATTGTTAAATTTACTCATATTAGATTATTAGTTACTCAAAATAGTTTGACACATAGATTTTAGCCTTAAATGATCATTAGTCAACATTACCCACTTTAAAATTTGACCAAAGAAAATATTAATACATTTTGTATGTAATATGCTAATTTAGTTGTTTTTTTTTTTTACATATGTCTATATCTATAATTATCTTTATTACTGAATTAGGATGCATTATATGTTTTATTAAAAAAATTTATAATTTATTTGAGTTTTGCACTATGTTTATTTTTTTTTATTTTTTGTTTTTCTTAATCAGCATTCAAACTGTTTCTGATCAATATTCAAAGTAGAGGCATTCTACTATACAGATTGGAGTGGTATAAAGAGAGAATATAATTCTTTTTATAATTATTTTTTATTATTTTATTATTATTTAAAATATGAGTCCTACCTTTATTAATCTCTCTTTCATTTTATTAAAGAAAAAATCTGTAAACTTATATTTTTACCATATAATTCACCTTATAATTATCATCAAGTAGATATTTTCTAATAGCAAATTTTTGTTTATCCTAAATAAATTCAGAACGTATCTAATATGTTCTCTCCACAATGCTTGTGTTTGCCAAAGAAAAAAATCTGTAAACTTATATCTTTACCATATAATTCACCTTCAAAATATGTTTAAATGCATCTTTAAATGGTTTTGCACACGTGTCATGCCATTGTTTTTTTTTTTAACTTAATAATTACATATCAATCATGTTAATTATTTAAGATAGTTGAAAACAGATATTTTAGCATAAGAGATCATTAGTCAACATACCCACTTTAAAATTTTACCAAAAAAATATTAATACATTTTGTGTGATAGTTCATTTATTTATTTATTACGCATTTTCTCATACGTATGACTATACCAGTATCTATCTTTATTGATAAGTTGGGATGCATTATGTGTTCTTTTAAAAAATTTTGAGTTATTTGTGATGAATTATGTTTATTTTTTTCTTGGTCAAAATTTAAACCATAGTTTTAAAAATCGGACCGAATCGGCCGGTCCGACCACGAACCGACAGCTCCTGCAACTTAGTTTATTAGCAAAAATCGCCACTTAAAAAACCAAACACAAACTGCTGAGCCGGCTAGTTGGACTAGACCGAAACCTGGCCAATTTATAATAAACACTGCCGTTTCGTTCGTTTAACAAAAAAAAATCCTAGGAAAAACTCCCTCAACCCAACATTTTCCACTCTCCTTCCTTTAGAAAGCAAACTCCCCGGCCTCAATGCCTCAACCTCAACCAAATTAAAGAAAAACCCTAACTTCCACCAATCGCTGTTGCTGTCCGTCGTCCGTCTGTCGGAATGAGAGATTGTCGCTGCCGCCATCCGTCGCACTTAGGAGCTCCCTCTTCGTGATGTCGGCGTTCTTCAAGACTCGAAGTATCCAACTCCTTGTTTGCTCTAACCAATCGCCTAGTCGCCGTCCTACTTGTCCATGGAAGATCAATGCTTGTTCTTCGTTTTTTTTTTGTTGCTCTGTTTAGAAATCAAACCCCTCATGCTTGTTGATCGAGGGCCAGTGATTGTCTTCCTGCTCGTCGCCTAGTCTCCGTCTTTGTCGTGCTCCTCGCTCCCACTTTGCTCAAACTGCTCAGAACGAAGGCAATGGCTTCAATTGATTTTAATTTTCGTTTTTTGTTCTTCTTCATTCTTTGCTCAAAACATTGATTTTTGTTTGGAATTCTGCTAGTGGTACTCAGATTGAAATTTGAATAATTGAATAGTTAACTCTGATCCTGTGCTGTATTGTATATTTGTTACTCATTTTTTCTGTTTTGGATTAAATCATTGAACAATTAATTGATTTAGTTCACTAGTTAACCTTGTTAGTCTTTATTAAAATTGTGCTACTGTTTTGTATTTTGTGATTTTTATATATAGTGATGTGTTGCTATTTTGTATTTTGTGACTCAATTGTACTTAGATTGTGATTGACTTGATGACTTAATTGTGCTTCAGATTGAAATTATTGAATGATTAATTGATTATTGATTAGCTCACTACAAGAAAACAAGCTTTTTGCTACGCTTTTAAAGCTTGGCGAAAAGTCAAAAAAAGCGTAGCGATAGCTTTTCGCCACGCTTCTTGAGCTACTGACACACTTTTGAAAGGGTCACATCTGCTAGAGTGCCGGTTGCTCTATCGCCACGCTTTTGGTGACTTATTGCCACGCTTTATTTTTTGCCACGCTTTTAAAGATCGCCACACTTCAAAAGCGTATCCATATGTGCCATATATGGCTACGCTTTTAAAGCGTGCCAATAGCAAGGTATGACTACGATTTAAAAGCATGCCAATAGAGGGACATATGGCTACGCTTTTAAAGCATGCCAATAGTGAGACATATGGCTACACTTTTAGAGCGTGCCAATAGCGAGATACAGCTACGCTTTTAAAGCGTGCCAATAGCGAGAGATATGGCTATACTTTTAAAGCGTGACTGTTGATGACTACGGTATAATATGGCTACACTTTTAAAGCGTGGCAAAAAGTTTGTTCAGTAACATATTGTTCTTTTTTAATCTTTGTAATAAAAGCTTACAAAATTCATAGATAATTTTAAAATTTAGACAATGACCAATAATTTTAACCTATGACTGCTCTGTTGTGATGCTGTTGTGTTTCATGATTTTTTTTACTGTAATGTGTTGTATTGTGACTGTCTTGATGACTTAGTTGTGTTTAGATTGTATGATTATTGATTAATTGTGATGTTGTGTTTTGTGATTTTTATAGTGATGTGATGTTTTTTATATTTTGTGATTCAATTGTACTGTCTATATTATGATGTAAGGTGTTTATTATGACTGTCTTGATGACTTAGTTGTGTTTAGATTGTATGATTATTGATTAATTGTGCTATTGTATTTTGTGATTTTTATAGTGATGTGATGTTGTTTTATGTTTTGTGATTCAATTATACTGTCTATAATTATGATGTAAAGTGTTTGTTTATAACTTATTTATTATTTTATTAAAAAATAATTTTTTTAATTGGACTAGTAAACCAGTAGTTAGAACGATTTGATGACCAGTCCGATTTTTAAAATCTTGATTCAAACTGCTCATGGTCCTATTTAAACTATGTTTAAAAGCATCTTTAAGGTTACATTTGTTTACATGTATGGGACACTGAGGCACAAAATTGTGTTTGGCAGATGAAAGATGAATAGAGTTGTGTCCAGAGACACTGAATTAGTGTATTTTGTGTTCATTCTGACAAGAAAGATACAGAAACACTAATAAAAGACACAACTTATTTTTTATTTATTTTTTAATTATTTTTGTTAATTTTTCATAATTATATTTTTTATCATTATATTTTTTATCTCAAATTTTTTAAATGACAAAAAGATGAGCCTAAATGTTTTTATGAACACGTGCCATGTCATCTTTTTTTCAACTTAATTATTACATGTCAAACCGATACATTTCGTCTGATACGCTAATTTTTTTTATATTTATTTTTATGTCTTTTCTCATACATATATTTATACCTATGACTATCTTTATTGATGAATTATGGATGCATTATTGTTGTAATATAAATAATTAAGGAAGATATAATAAATATAAAATAAGAAAGTGTAAATAAGAAATTTTAGTATTATTATTCACTACAATTACTATCACAATATAATTAATATATTAATATTGTAGTATAAGAAAGAGAGAATAGTATAAGAGAGAAAGAAGAGATTGTTGTTATTGATTGATTGTGTATGTATTCATATGGATGCATCCCCTATTTATACACATAACTTATCACCATTTTTCAACCTTCATTAAATACATTCTCTCTTGAGAATGTGAGCTTCACATAGAAAATGGGCATCCACATCCCATTCTTATCACAACACTCCCCTTGGATGACCATTTAGGATTATTGCCTTGTTAAAACCTTACTAAACAAAAACCCAGTGGGAAAAAATCTTAGTGAAGAAAAAATAGTACAATATCCTTTAGTGATCTGCCTCATTAAAAATCTTGTCAAGAAAAACCCAATGGGAAAAAAACCTGACCAAGAAAAAAAGAGTACAATCTCCCCCTCTTGTCGACATCATTTAATGTCTCGAAATCGGTGCATTCCAATCTGATGTACCAATCTTTCAAAAGAAGATTTTGGGAGTGACTTTGTGAATAAATCTGCCAGATTATCACTTGAGCGGATCTGTTGGACATCAATTGTCCCTTGATTTTGAAGATCATGAGTGAAGAAGAATTTGGGAGAAATATGCTTTGTTCTATCACCTTTGATATATCCGCCTTTAAGTTGAGCAATACATGCTGTATTATCTTCAAACAGGACAGTTGGAGCTATCTTCTGATCAATCAGTCCACATGATGACAGAATATATTGGATCACACTCCTCAGCCAAAAACACTCGCGACTAGCTTCATGTATCGCTAGTATTTCAGCATGATTAGAGGATGTTGCTGCAATCGTCTGTTTCGTGGACCTCCATGATATAGCTGTACCACCATATGTGAATAGTTATCCCGTTTGAGATCTCCCTTTATGTGGATCAGACAAGTACCTAGCATCTGCATAACCAACTAATAGTGACTTGGATCCATAGGGATAAAATAATCCCACATCAACCGTTCCATGAAGATATCGAAAGATTTGTTTGATTCCACTCCAATGTCTTCTGGTTGGAGAGGAACTATATCTTGCTAGTAAATTTACAGCAAATGATATATCGGGTCGTGTATTATTAGCAAGATACATTAGTGCTCTAATGGCACTAAGATATGGTACTTCAGGACCAAGGATATCTTCATTCTCTTCCTTAGGACGGAATTGATCCTTTTCCACATCCAAAGATCTTACGATTATTGGGGTACTCAAGGAATGTGACTTATCCATATAAAATCTTTTCAAGATCTTCTCTGTGTATGTTGTTTGATGAATAAAGATCCTATTTTTTATATGCTCGATCTGCAGGCCGAGACAAAATTTAGTCTTTCAAAGATCTTTCATTTCAAACTCTTCTTTTAGAGTTTTTATAATTGTTGGAATCTCTTCAGGAGTTCCAATGATATTTAAATCATCAATGTACACAGCAATTATAATGAATCCAGATACAGTTTTCTTTAAGAAAACACATGGGCAGATATCATCATTCTTGAATCCGATTTTTGTCAGATACTCAGTAAGACGATTATACCACATTCGTCCAGATTGTTTCAGACCATATAAAGATCTTTGCAATTTGACTGAGTATAACCCTTGCGCATATTCATTGGATGGTTTAGATATCTTTAGTACTTCAGGGACTTTCATATAGATATCCCAATCTAATGAGCCGTATAAATAGGCTGTTACCACATCCATTAAATGCATATGCAGTTTATGATATGCAGATAAACTGACCAAATAACGCAATGTTATCGCATCCACTACAGGGAAATACGTTTCTTCATAATCTATATCGGGCCTTTGTGAAAAATCTTGATCCACAAGTCGGGCTTTATAGAGCACAACTTCATTTTTCTCATTTCGTTTTCTCACAAATACCCATCGGTATCCAACAGGTTTTACATCTTCAGGTGTATGGACTACAGTTCCAAAGACTTCATGTTTTGTAAGTGAGTCTAACTCAGCCTTCATGGCTTCTTTTCATTTTGGCCAATCATTCCTTTGTCGACATTCTTCGACTGATCTTGACTCAAGATCCTTACTTTCATGCATGATATTTAATGCCACATTATATGCAAATATTTCATTGACAATTATCTTATTTCGGTCCCATTTCTCTCCTGTAAAGACATAATTTATCGAGATCTCATCATTTTCACAATTTTCAGGTACCTGAACGTCTTCTGGCGTTAAAATTATATCAGAATTTTGGACAACTGCAGGTGTCTTTCTTTACTATGTCTTTTTCAACAGGAATAGTATTTACCTCTTTTCTCTTTCGAGGATTTTTATCTTTGGAACCGACAGGCCTACCACGCTTCTGGCGTGTATTTGCTTCAGTGGCTATTTGTCCTACTGGGACATCAATTCGAATTGGGGCATTTTCCGCCCTACCATGCTTCTGGCGTGAATTTGCTTCAGTAGCTACTTGTCCTACTGGGACATTGATGAGCGGATAATTTATACGCTTTTTGACATTGTTTTTAGTATGTTTTCAGTAGAACCTAGTTACTTTTAGGGATGTTTTCCTTAGTTTTTATGTTAAATTCACATTTCTAGACTTTACTATGAGTTTGTGTATTTTTCTGTGATTTCAGGTATTTTCTGGCTGAAATTGAGGGACTTGAGCAAAAATCAGATTCAGAGGTTGAAGAAGGACTGCTGATGCTGTTGGATTCTGACCTCCCTGCACTCAAAGTGGATTTTCTGGAGCTACAGAACTCGAAATGGCGTGCTTCCAATTGCTTTGGAAAGTAGACATCCAGGGCTTTCTAGAAATATATAATAGTCCATACTTTGCCCAAGTTTAGATGACGCAACCTGGCGTTCAACGCCAACTCTCTGCCCAATTCTGGCGTCCAGCGCCAGAAACAAGCTGCAAAGTGGAGTTCAACACCCAAATTGGCACAAAAGCCGGCGTTCAACTCCAAGAATGACCTCTACACGTGCAATATTCAAGCTCAGCCCAAGCACACACCAAGTGGGCCCCGGAAGTGGACTTATGCATTAATTACTTACTTCTGTAAACCCTAGTAGCTAGTTTATTATAAATAGGACCTTTTACTATTGTATTAGACATCTTTGAATTGGCATCATGTTTTTGGCGCCATTATCAAGGAAAGAAAGAGCGATGAATTTTACATAATCAAAGTGTAATCACAATTTCTGTGCACCAAGTTTTTGGCGCCGTTGCCGGGGATTGTTCGAGTTTGGACAACTGACGGTTCATCTTGTTGCCCAGATTAGGTAATTTTCTTTTTGTTTTCTCTTCAAAAAAAAAATTTTTAAAATAAAAATGTTTTCAAAAATTTTATAATTTTATTCAAAATTTTTAAGAATGAATTCTAGTGTTTCATGAAGCATGTGAAACCTGGCTGGCTGTAAAGTCATGTCTAAATTCATTTGGACTGAGGCTTCCAATTTGTTATCAAGAGCAAGCTAGTTGATGCTAATCCACCTACTACTGTTCATGATCTACCTGTTACATGCTAAAGCTTGGCTGGCTATTAAGCCATGCCTGACCCTTTGATTAGAGCTTTAGACTAAAGAGCATAAGATTCATGGAATTCATATTAAAAATTTTGGAATCCTTATTTTTCTTTTTCAAAAATTATTTTTGAAAAAAATTAAAAGAAAATACAAAAAAATCATAAAATCATAAAAATCAAAAATATTTTTGTGTTTCTTGTTTGAGTCATGTGTCATGTTATAAGTTTGGTGTCAATTGCATACTCATCTTGCATTTTTCGAAATTTCATGCATTCATAGTGTTCTTCATGATCCTCAAGTTGTTCTTGGTAAGTCTTCTTGTTTGATCTTGATGATTTTTTGTTTTGTGTTGTATCTTGTTTTTCATATGCATTCTTGAATTCTTAGTGCCTAAGCATTAAAGATTTCTAAGTTTGGTGTCTTGCATATTTTCTTTGCATTAAAAAATTTTTCAAAAATGTGTTCTTGATGTTCATCATGATCTTCATAGTGTTCTTGGTGTTCATCTTGACATTCATAGTGTTCTTGCATGCATTCCTTGTTTTGATTCAAAAATAAAAGAGAAAAACATGAAAATGATGTTTTAATTTTTCTCTCTCATCATTCAAAATTCAAAAATAAAAAAAAATATCTTTCCCTTTTTCTCTCTCAAAAATTCGAAAATTAGATTTGACTTTTTCAAAAATTTTTAAAATCTAGTTGTTTTTATGAGTCAAATCAAATTTTCAATTTAAAAATCTCACCTTTTTCAAAATCTTTTTCAAAAATCAAATCTTTTTCAAATTTCTTAGTTATTTTCAAAAATTCCAAAAATATTTTTTTCAAAAATCTTTTTCTTATCTTTATCAAATAATTTTCAAAAATAACATAATCAATTAATGTTTTGATTCAAAAATTTCAAGTTTGTTACTT
>NC_029793.2:13677086-13680705 GCF_000816755.2 Arachis ipaensis | reverse complement strand
TTGATTTCAAAATATCTTCTCTAACTTCCCAACTCCTTATCTTTTCAAAATTTGTTTCAACCAACTAACTAACTTTTTGTTTGTTTCTTATCTTTTTCAAAACTACCTACCTAACTCTCTCTCTCTCTCTAATTTTCGAAAATATCTCCCCCCTTTTTCAAAATTTCTTTTTAATTAACTAATTATTTCAATTTTTAAATCTTAGTTTTCGAAAATTACTAACCTTTTTCAAAAACTATTTTCAAAAATCACTAACTCTTTTTCAAAAATTATTTTCGAAATTTTCCCTCTCTCATCTTATTCTATTTATTTATTCATCTACTAACATCTCTCCCTCACCCACCAAAAATCCGAACCCTCTCTCTCTCTTTCTGAGTTCAGATTTTTCTCTTCTTCTTTTCTTCTACTAACAATAAGGAACCTCTTTACTGTGACATAGAGGATTCCTCGTCTTTTCTTTTTCTCTTCTCTTTCTTATGAGCAGGGACAGAGAAAAAGGAATTCTTGTTGAAGCTGATCCAGAACCTGAAAGGACTCTGAAGAGGAAACTAAGAGAAGCTAAATTACAACAATCCAGAGACAACTTGATTGAAAATTTCGAACAAGTAAAGGAGATGGCAGCCGAACCCAACAACAATGCAAGGAGAATGCTTGTTGACTTTACTGCACCAAATTCCAATTTACATGGAAGAAGCATCTCCATTCCTACCATTGGAACAAACAATTTTGAGCTGAAACCTCAATTAGTTTCTCTGATGCAGCAGAACTGCAAGTTTCATGGACTTCCATCTGAAGATCCTTTTCAGTTCTTAACTGAATTCTTGCAGATCTGTGATACTGTTAAGACTATGGAGTAGATCCTAAAGTCCACAGGCTCATGTTTTTTCCATTTGCTGTAAGAGACAGAGCTAGAATATGGTTGGACTCTCAACCTAAAGATAGCCTGAACTCTTGGGATAAGCTGGTCACGGCTTTCTTAGCCAAGTTCTTTCCTCCTCAAAAGCTGAGCAAACTTAGAGTGGATGTTCAAACCTTCAAACAAAAAGATGGTGAATCCCTCTATGAAGCTTGGGAAAGATACAAGCAGCTGACGAACATCTGTGAGGCTCCATGAGAGCCCACTGTCAAGCTATTGACATTAAAGAAGCGCTTGTTGGGAGGCAACCCAATTTTTATTTATCTAACAATATTTTTCTTAGTTATATGTCTTTATAGGTTCATGATCATGTGGAGTCACAAAATAAATATAGAAATTGAAAACGGAATCAAAAACAGTAGAAGAAAAATCACACCCTGGAGGAAGCATCTGCCTGGCGTTCAACGCCAGAACAGAGCATGGTTCTGGCGCTGAACGCCCAAAATGGGCAGTATCTGGGCACTGAACGCCCAAAATGGGCATCATCTGGGCGCTGAACACCAGAAATGCACCCTGGAGAGGAGCTGGCGCTGAACGCCCAGAACAAGTATGGTTCTGGCGTTCAACGCCAGAAATGGCCAGTAAATGGGCGTTGAACGCCCAAAATGGGCACCAACCTGGCACTGAACACCCAGAGTTGTGTGCAAGGGCATTTTACATGCCTAATTTGGTGCAAGGTTGTAAATCCTTGAACACCTCAGGATCTGTGGACCCCACAGGATCATCTCAGGATCTGTGGACCCCACAGGATCCCCACCTACCTCCACTCACTTCTTCTCACCCCTCTTTCACACAATCCCATAAACACTCTTCCCCAAAACCCTTCACCAATCACCTCAATCTCTCTTCCCCATCACCTCTTCACCACTCACATCCATCCACTCTTCCCCATAAACCTACCTCATAAACTCCACCTACCTTCAAAATTCAAAATCAATTTCCCACCCAAACCCACCCTACATGACCGAAACTTAACCCCCCTCCCTCCCCTATATAAAGCCTTCCATTCTTCCTCATTTTCACACAAACACAACCCTCTCTTCTCTTTTTGGCCGAAACACAACCCATTCTCCCTCTCCTCCAGAGAGTCAACTTTGATCAAAGGTTGGACCAAGTCCTTATGGACATATGTGTAGAAGGAGCTCAATGGAAGATTGACTCCAAAGGCAAGCCGGTTCAACTAAGAAGATTGGACCTCAAGCCTGTAGCTAGAGGATGGTTGGAGTTCATTCAATGCTCAATCATTCCCACTAGCAACCGGTCTGAAGTTACTATAGACCGGGCCATCATGATCCATAGTATCATGATTGGAGAAGAGGTGAAAGTTCATGAGATTATACCTCAAGAACTCTACAAGGTGGCTGACAAGTCCTCCACTATGGCAAGGTTAGCCTTTCCTCACCTCATTTGCCACCTATGCAATTCGGCTGGGATTGACATAGAGGGAGATATCCTCATTAAAGAGGACAAGCCCATCATTAAGAAAAATATGGAGCAAGCAAGAGAGCCCATTCATAGAGCTCAAGAGGCGTATGAAGCTCATCACCATGAGATCCCGGAGATGCCTCAAATGCACTTTCCTCCACAAAACTATTGGGAGCAAATCAACACCTCCTTAGGAGAATTGAGTTCCAATATGGGACAACTAAGGGTGGAACATCAAGAGCACTCCATCATCCTTCATGAAATAAGAGAAGATAAAAAAGCAATGAGGGAGGAGCAACAAAAACAAGGAAGAGACATAGAAGAGCTCAAGGACATCATTGGATCCTCAAGAAGGAAACACCACCATCACTAAGGTGGATTCATTCCTTGTTCTTATTTCTTTTGTTTTTCATTTTCTATGTTATGTGTTTATCTATGTTTGTGTCTTCATTACATGATCATTAGTAGTTAGTAACTATGTCTTAAAGTTATGAATGTCCTATGAATCTATCACCTCTCTTAAATGAAAAATATTTTAATTCAAAAGAACAAGAAGTACATGAGTTTTGAATTTATCCTTGAACTTAGTTTAATTATATTGATGTGGTGACAATGCTTCTTGTTTTCTGAATAAATACTTGAACAGTGCATATGTCTTTTGAAGTTGTTGTTTAAGAATGTTAAATATGTTGGCTCTTGAAAGAATGATGACTAGGAAACATGTTATTTGATAATCTGAAAAATCATAAAAATGATTCTTGAAGCAAGAAAAAGCAGCAAAGAACAAAGCTTGCAGAAAAAAAAAATAGGCAAAAAAAAATAGAAAAAGAAAAAGCAAGCAGAAAAAGCCAAAAGCTCTTAAAACCAAGAGGCAAGAGCAAAAAGCCAATAGCCCTTAAAACCAAAAGGCAAGGGTAATAAAAAGGATCCCAAGGCTTTGAGCATCAGTGGATAGGAGGGCCTAAAGGAATAAAATCCTGGCCTAAGCGGCTAAACCAAGCTGTCCCTAACCATGTGCTTATGGCATGCAGGTGTCAAGTGAAAACTTGAGACTGAGCGGTTAAAGTCAAGGTCCATAGCAAAAAAAGAGTGTGCTTAAGAACCCTGGACACCTCTAATTGGGGACTTTAGCAAAGCTGAGTCACAATCTGAAAAGGTTCACCCAATTATGTGTCTGTGGCATTTATGTATCTGGTGGTAATACTGGAAAACAAAATACTTAGGGCCACGGCCAAGACTCATAAAGAAGCTGTGTTCAAGAATCATCATACTGAACTA
>NC_029793.2:13659126-13677031 GCF_000816755.2 Arachis ipaensis | reverse complement strand
TCCCTGCACTCAAAGTGGATTTTCTGGAGCTACAGAACTCGAAATGGCGCACTTCCAATTGCGTTGGAAAGTAGACATCCAAGGCTTTCAAGCAATATATAATAGTCCATACTTTGCCCAAGTTTAGACGACACAAACTGGCGTTCAACGCCAACTCTCTGCCCAATTCTGGCGTCCAGCGCCAGAAACAAGCTGCAAAGTGGAGTTCAACGCCCAAACTGGCACAAAAGCTGGCGTTCAACTCCAAGAAGGACCTCTACACGTGCAACATTCAAGCTCAGCCCAAGAACACACCAAGTGGGCCCCAGAAGTGGACTTATGCATTAATTACTTACTTCTGTAAACCCTAGTAAATTCGACCCTTACTCACGTAAGGTATTACTTGGACGACCCAGTGCACTTGCTGGTTAGTTGTGCGAAGTTGTGAACCATGGTATTGGCATCATGTTTTTGGCGCCATTATCAAGGAAAGAAAGAGCGATGAATTTTACATAATCAAAGTGTAATCACAATTTCTGCGCACCAGACATCAATTCGAATTGGGGCATTTTCTGCTGGTATATAAGATTTGGTTATCCTCTTTGTATCGGAAAATGCATCAGGCAATTCATTTGCTATTCTTTGCAAATGTATAATCTTTTGAACTTCTAGTTCACATTGCCCTGATCGATGATCTAAATGCATCAACGATGGTGCATTCTAATTAAGTTCCTTTTCAGGAAACTTATTCTCTCCCTCTAATATTAGAAATTTTGATT
Source organism: Arachis ipaensis (assembly GCF_000816755.2). NCBI lineage: Eukaryota > Viridiplantae > Streptophyta > Magnoliopsida > Fabales > Fabaceae > Arachis > Arachis ipaensis. The sequence goes on along the minus strand of NC_029793.2, from coordinate 13,676,273 downwards.
CATCAAAATGACAATCCGCAAACCGGGCTTTAAATACATCTTCAATTTGTATCTCAAGATACCTCACTATAGAGGGAGAATCCAACATATATCTCCAATTTTCTTTGGAGTCCCATTTTAGTGCGGTTAGGTGGTGCAATGGGAACATATATTGCACACCCAAATATTCTTAAATGGGAAACATTTGGCTGCTGGCCAAAAGCTAATTGCATAGGAGAGAACTGATGGTAACTCGTTGGCCTCAAACGAATAAATGCTGCGGCATGTAAAATAGCATGCCCCCAAACTGAAGTTGGGAGATTTTTTCTCATAAGTAATGGTCTAGCAATTAATTGGAGGCGTTTAATAAGTGATTCTGCTAACCCATTTTGTGTGTGAACATAAGCTACTGGATGTTCAACACTTATTCCATTAGCCATACAATAAGCATCAAATGCTTGGGAAGTAAATTCACCAGCATTATCAAGACGAATTGCTTTGATTGGATTTTCTGAAAATTGTGCTTTTAATCGAATAATTTGAGCCAGTAATCTCGCAAACGCCAGGTTGTGAGAAGATAATAAGCACACATGTGACCATCTCGAAGATGCGTCTATCAGGACCATAAAATATCTAAAAGATCCACATGGTGGATGAATAGATCCACATATATCACCTTGAATCCTTTCTAGGAATTTAGGAGACTCAAATCCAATCTTTACTGGTGATGGCCTTAAAATTAACTTTCCCTGAGAACATGCAGCACAACAAAATTCACTAGTTTTAAGAATCTCTGGTTGTTTAGTGAATGTCCACGGGAGTTTTCAATAATTCTCTGCATCATGGTTGTTCCCGGATGACCCAATCGGTCGTGCCAAGTTATGAATTCATTTGGGCTAGTAAACTTCTGGTTTATAGTAGCATGTGATTCAATTGCACTAATCTTGGTATAATATAACCCAGATGAAAGTGAGGGCAACTTTTCTAATATAACCTTTTTATTTAAATCATGAGTTGTGATACATAAATACTCATGATTTTCCTCATTCATCGTTTCAATATGATCTCCATTTCGGCAAATATCTTTGAAACTCAATAAGTTTCTCAGAGACTTGGTAGATAATAGTGCATTATTTATTATAAATTTTGTTCCTTCGGGAAACAAAATTATAGCTCTTCCGGAGCTTTCTATCACATTGCCTGAGCTAATAATAGTATTAACATATTCTTCTTTTGGCACAAGATGGGTAAAATATATAGTACTTTTAAGAATAGTATGCGAACTTGTACTATTCGCAAGGCAAATATCTTCAGAATATGTCCTTACCATTTTTCTTCAAAAATAATAATAATAATAATAATAATAATAATAATAATAATAATAATAATAATAAAATGAGTAAAAGTACATGCACAGTAAAATTATTCACATGAATACTTAACAAACACACATATTAAATTATTTCATCATTGATCAAATAGCCAATATTTCCTTCAGAATCTTTAAAGAAATTAGATACATCATAATTAATGAGTGGTGGAATTTTCATCATTTGAAACAAAATTTGTTTCCTTTCCTTTGTCATCCTTTTTCAAGGATGCTTGATAAAGATCAACTAGGTATCTTGGGGTACGACAGGTACGTGACCAATGGCCCTTTCCACCACAACGGAAGCATTTATCCTCAATTGATTTACTTTGCCCATTGTTTCTTTCTTTATCCCACTTCTGGTGAGATCCTCTGTTTTGAACATAATTCATTTTCTTTCCATAATTTTTCTTGTTATTAAAACCTTGTCATTTACCTCTTCTGGGGTTATAATTTGCCGCATTTGCTTCAGAAAATGGGGCGGCGCCAGCTGGGCGCACTTCATGATTTCTTAAGAGCAACTCATTGTTGCGTTCAGCAACAAGAAAGCAAGAAATTAACTCAGAATATTTTTAAATTCTTTTTCTCGATACTGCTGCTGCTGCAGGAGCACAATTGAGGTATGAAAGGTTGAGAAAATCTTCTCTAACATATCGGGCTTGAGGAAGTATCACCGTCTTTTGATGATTGTACCTTTCTTCAAGGCCTTTCCACAGATCTGCAGGATCTTTTAATATGGGATATTCATTTTTCAATCATACGTCAACATGACGATGAAGAAAAATCATGGCTTTGACTTTATCCTTCTGGGATGCATTATTTTTAGCCTTAATGGTATCTTCAAGATCCATTAAATCAAGATAGATTTTAACATCTAGTATCCATGATAAATAATTATTTTCAGATATATCAAGAGCATTAAATTCAAGATGAGAGAGCTTCAACATAATAAAAATTTGTTACCTGGAGTCTTCCTAAAATTTCGTTAGAGCTTCGTGCTGATAACGTGTTGTAATATAAATAATTAAGGAAGATATAATAAATATAAAATAAGAAAGTGTAAATAAGAAACTCTAGTATTACTATTCACTACAATTACTATTACAATATAATTAATATATTAATATTGTAGTATAAGAAAGAGAGAATAGTATAAGAGAGAAAGAAGAGATTGTTGTTATTGATTGATTGTGTATGTATTCATATGGATGCATCCCCTATTTATACACATAACTTATCACCATTTTTCAACCTTTATTAAATACATTCTTTCTTGAGAATGTGAGTTTCACATAGAAAATGGACATCCACGTCCCATTCTTATCACAACAATTATTAAAACTTTTATAATTTATTTGGGTTACATTATTTTTTTTTTATTTTTTGTCAACATTTAAATTATTCATAGTCAATATTCAAAATATGTTTGAATGCATCTTTAAATACTTCTACACACGTGTGATATCATTATTCTTTTTAACTAAAATATTATATCTTAATCATATTAATTACTCAAGATAGTTGAAAACATATATTTTAGCTTTAGATAATCAAAAATTTTTTTTGAAATAAATTAAAAAAATTATTTATTTTTCTAAACAAATAATTTTAGCTTTATTTTTTGAAATACATTTTTTTAGAACTTCAAGCAAGTTTGTCCACTGCAATAGCAAATTTGCCTATTTTTATAAAGTTTGCCGACTGCATCGGCGAACTTCATGGTTTTTATAGAGTTCACCCACTGGCACGACGAAATTCATGTTAGCTCTAAAAATGCGAAATGGTCCCCTCATTTTTCACTTTTTACCCGCGTCGAACCCCTCCCTCCTTTCACTCTTTTATCTCCTTTTCACTTTCAACATATTCTCTCAAAATTCTCTCCTTTCAGAACTAATTATTCAAAAAATATAGGAATAATTATTTTAATTTATTGATTTAGAAATTATTAGAAAAATTATTTAGAATCAATTACTTAGAGATATTTTGTTAACTATTTAGAATAGTGCATTAAATTAATATTTTTTTAATTTTATAGGTGTAGAAATTATTGATATTAATTTTATAATTATTTGATTTTAGATATTTTGATGAACCAAGAGTTAATATGTTACGAGGATACGTTGTATAGATTAAATCAGACAGAGCACATTGATGGTAAACTTGGTCAACTGGTATAATGTTTAATTTTTGAGTGTTTAATAAGGTGTTGTCGACGCATCGGAATTTACTAGCGAGACCCAACGAGTGTATTAGGAAATACCTCCGATGGGCTAGTTTCGATCATGTGGCATACATGGTTAAATGGGACCATGACTGGCCTTTGGTATCTATGTTGGTAGAGAGATGGTGGCCAGAGTCTCATACATTTCATATACCATGTGGTTAGATAATAATTACCCTATAGGACGTAGAATATCATATGGGTCTGAATGTTGATGGAGACTCAGCTAGTGGTTGCGTTGGTGGTTGGAAGTAGTACTATAACAGGCGTTCTATGTAGGACCTGTGTCAGCAGCTACTAGGACATGTACTAGGTCCGAACTACAGACATGGTCAGAATAGGTGGACCGTCAACTTATCGTGGTGCAGAGACACTGTTTGTGGGGAGTTGGCTGAGGATACGACAGATGAGCGACTACCGAAGTACTCCCATGGTGTGGGTTCATTATGCAGATCTTATTAGGGGTATGTTATTTCCAGATGCATCTTACTCTCATGTGCATATGAGGTGGTTATCTCTGTTGGAGGACCTGGATTGCTGTGGTCGATTGTCTTGGGATTCAGTTGTTCTTACATGATTGTACCGCCAAATGTGTCATGCTACGAACTATAGGCAATAAACTTTGGGTGGATACGAAGGGTTGCTTCTATTATTGGCATATCATCGCATCCCAAGTTGTCGGCCCTCTGGTTTTGATCAGTGATGATTTTCGTTGATGGAGAGGTACGATGTGCATTTAGAAAGTGTTTTTTTCGTTTTCATGCAAGTTAGTGTAAAATACTATTTATTATTGTGTGAACTTTAATGTTGCAATGTATGACAGGTGAATAGGTCACATGTTCTGCAATGGCACTGCGGAGACTAGACTTCGATCTTGGAGGCAGGTTCTAAAAGACATCAGCATCTACCAGGCATGTGATAAGTGTTAACAATAAAGTTAAATACGTAGTTATGTCGAACGGATTTTGACTCATGTTTGTAATATTTTTTAGGTCGACTGAACTCCATATGATGACCCTTATATTGAGGAGTTGATCCTAGCGTGAGTCATACATGGTGAGCCATCGTATGCTGCCTAGATCCTTGTATTGCTGTTAACTCCTCCACTGTAAATGTTGTTCTTGAATGATCAAATTGGTAAACATTCATCGTGTTCACGTGCTTGGAGTTGAACTCAATAGTTTTCACAAGTGTTTGTGAGAATTCATCCCCCACTTGAACTTGTGATTGAGCTTCCGTGCCCTTCCTTGCGAAAAGCTCAACCAATCGAAAATAAGTTGACTTCACAAGAGCAGTTATTGACAGGTTGCGTGTGGCCTTCATGATAGCATTCATGCACTCAGAAATATTCGTAGTCATGTACCCGAACATGCGGCCTTCATCACCATACTGTGCCCGTTGTTCATGTGGTATTTTTTCGAGCCAGTTCGTGATTGTCACATTCTCCTCCCTCAATCTATCGAAGTAATGAGTGAATTCTCGACGTGACTTCAAATATGTTGTGTTAACCAAGACCTTCTTCAAATCTTTGTTCTTAAAATGTATCATAAAGTTAGCCATAATATATCTTGTACAAAATGCTTGATAAGCATTCGGAGATTTTCACCCACTACCATCGGCATTTAAAGCAACATCAATGGATTTGTATCTGTGTGAGATGACCAAAAGGCCTGGCTAAGTCGTCACTTGTTCCCTGAGGAGGTTGGACAAAAAGAATGACCAGACCTCCTTTGTCTTTTCCTCGACCATGGCAAATACAATGGGCAATATGCTTGAATTACCGTCTTGGGCAATAGCCATCAATAGAATCCTTTCGTATTTGCTATACAAATGAGTGCCATTAATCGAGATAAGTTGCTTGCAATGCTTGAAAACTTCTACACAAAGGGGAGAACATCTAAGACACACGATGAAACATGGCACTATCATCATCACCAGGCCAACGTTGTGTTACAAGTTCCACCCATGTACCTGAATCAATAACTTCGTTAGGACATGTTAAAATATAATGAACGACAAGTGATGTGCTAAATGCAATACAATCAATCTTATCGGATAGGTACATCTGCGTTGCAAATACCACCTAGGAAGCTCGTTATACGATGCTTCCCAATCACCACAGATCTTTGCAATCACTCTCTGCTTTGCAAGTCAAACTTTTCTATAAGATGTCTTGTAACTAAAGTGATTCTCAATAGCTCCTTGGAAAACTCTTATGCTGATAGTAGGATTTGCCTTCACCATAAAGAATATGTGTTCAACTATCACCTTCCAATCCAACCCTCTATAGTCCTAGCCTAATGTTGTTTGCATGCAAAAATTAATGGGTATTATTGTATCTCCTAACCTCCCATTTCTCCTGCTTTCGACGATATGCAATGCGTATGTTCCATTGACATCCTAACCCAACCTGAGTGCAGTGTACATCATACTTCAACTGGTCATTCTCCAATATCTTATACTCCACAGTCCTCTTGATGTTATACATCTTTACCACCATCATAGCTTCTTCTTTGTTGTCGAACTGTTGCTAAATCTCAAACTCTTGTGTTGGATCATCCTCGGGCCCTCCCTGACCAAAGGACCATCTACATTCATTGTGTCAAGGTTCAACATGGAATAGTGCACAAAATGATCATATGGTCTAGAAATAGCAGGCTGAGTTAGCACAACTTGTGACACTGTGAAGTTGTTTAACTCTTTATCTTCCTCATCAAGTATGTCCATTGGTTCGACATCTACATCTTCATCGTCAGACACAGGGTGAGCTTGTTAATGATCCATCGTTGGGTCTTTAACTAACCGTAGAATCATCATGACTTTAATGATCTGCTTCCAACACACCATCATTATAATTCCCAGGATTTGACTTCTCTTGACTCTCCTCGAAAGGCATGTTCAAATCAACCATCAGACTTCTAATGTTTGTTCTGACTGCTACAGATGATTCATTTTCATCACCCACTTTCAACGAAGTCGTTGGACATATATCAACCAAAAACACAAATAATTCCAGCAGATGAATATTTGAAAAATAATTGTGTAAACCCCTATTTAATTGTATGTCTTCGTCATTACGTATTTGATACCTTGGTCAAATAAAAAATTGTTAAAAGTCATGTTTACATATAAAAATATTATAACAAAAATTTTGACAAAAAATAAGAAAATAAAAAAAATAAAATACCTTTTGTAAATTAAAGTGTTATCCACTTCCATCGGATATCTGTAATAGATTTTTCTCACCATGTTCATGTGTTGACCAATCACATGTACTATACAATTTTCAATGTCACCACCTCTCTCACTTCATTTGGCAAGTATAAAAAGGTTGGTTGTGCAGAACTAAATATACTAGATCTATCTTTATCAAATACAATTTCACCATCATAATAAATTGATAATAATAGTATTCCATATAAGGTGAATGTAGATGTGAATGAAGGAAACTCGGTGTATGTGGATTTATATTATAGGTTGGAGAAAGTTTGTTGCGCCAAGCAAAGTTCATGATGCAGTGAGCAAATTTCATAAAAATAGACAAACTCGTCATTACCGTGGACAAATTTGCTTCAAGCTCTAAAAAAATGTATTTCAAAAATAATGATAAAATTATTTGTTTTGGAAAATAAATAAATTTTTTTAATTTATTTCAAAAAAATTTTCTTAATAATTATTTATTAAACTTATTAGATACTTTAAGTCATAATAAAATATTTAAATCAATTAAATTATTTTTTATCTTTAAAAAAATATTACTAAATTTTTTATAAAAAATTTGAGAGAATTATAATTCTCTTGTCTAAACTAAGTTCCATCGCTGAGGGAGGTAAGGCAATGGCCTCAAGTTACATGGAGTGAACCGCTTCATCTGAAGAAAAGTTACCGTTCATGCAAACCAACTAGTTTTCTTTAGGTTTGACCAATTTGACTGGATTAAATTCAATTGAAGTTACGGTCTATGTAAATGAACCGATTTTCACCAGATCTGGCATAACTAACTTTCGATCAAATTATCCATCCAATTCAGTTCGATTTTCGATAAATATGAAATCCTTAAAATTAGATCCGAATTGCAGTTAGTTCACAGTACTCTTAAGAAAACAAAAATATCAATAAAAATTTATTTTATTTAATANNNTATTGTTAAGAAATATTAAGAAGACAAAAAATAACAATTAAAATTTATTTTATTTAATATTTATTAATTATTATAATAATTAATAAATACTAAATAAGATAAATTATGAGTGTGTTTTGCTGTCAAATATTTTTAAAAAGGAAAATAATAAAAAATGCAGGTCCATAGAATCTTAAATTGTGTTATCTCAATCTAATAGAATTTAAGAAGTCATAAATTTTATTTTAATGCATAGGATTTTATACAATCATTCAGTTAGATTCATGCATTTTGATGAGTTTTTAATATTGTGAATAAAATCAAACAGTTAAATTTTTATCTTTTAAATAATAAATTTAAAAATTAATCACTTTACTGATTTTAGAATATACGATCCATTGTAATCATAACATTACACGAAAACTAAATTATCATATTTTATTCCATGTCACATTTATTATAGTAATGGTACCGAGACATCTATAACAATTGGGCTTCGAACATGATGGGTCCCATCTGACCATACTATGGATGAGATAACCACAGTTTCATGTGGTATCTTACCAACAACCTTCACTACAAATGATTTTTTCTTGTTTAATGCTTTGAAGGATAAAACCCTTGGTTTCACCGTGACGTTAACTTGTGGATTCGGTGTGATTGTTACGCTATAACTTGAGTTGGCTAAACCAACATTTGTAACAATTCTACCAAACCTGACATTAAAAGGCACCATGGGCCGAACATGAGCTGCAAAAGTTGGATAATTTAAATTTCTTACCAATGATCGATGTGCAGCTCCCTTGCACGGATTCAGCTCTCCAGATATCACTTTAATTGTGCGATTATGATACCCTAAGTTACACAGCATTTGCACATAATCTTCCTTGTTAATGTCATAAACTAGTCCAGGGTTGATTGCGAGCATTGGATTGGCTTGTCCAGATCCATATGCATATTCTCCCACATCTTCCACCGAACTCCTAACCATGGGTTTTGCTGACGTCATAATAGCAGATTTAATTGCCGCAGGTGACCAATGAGGGTGAAAACTTTTCACATATGCGGCTATTCCAGAAACATGAGGACAAGACATTGAAGTTCCGCTTAGAATATTGTAATGTACAGATCTATTATCCGTACTAGGATCTCCTGTTGGTGAACCAATTGGCGAATAAGCAGCCAAGATATTAACCCCTGGGGCACTTATATCAGGTTTCAAGATCTCTGAAATTGTAGGGTTTGGTCCACGGCCAGAAAATGCTACCACTTTAGGAGCATTACGATCTTGAGCGCTCTTACTCTTGAGTATCTTAGCTCTTGGATTTTTTGTTGAGTTTTTATAGGATTTAACAATGGCATAATCTTTTGGCAGCAATGTGACTGAAGGCATTAGAGAGTTAGAAGCCACGTTATCAAGATCAGATGCTTTTCCAATTGCACCAGCTGCACCAGAAAGGAGTACATCTTTTTCTAGATAATAGTCACACAAAATTATCTTTCCTTTCACCGTTTTTTCATCCAAGCATGCACATTGATCATCGGATTTGTCAAAACAGCCCCTTTTGCCGTTGCTCAAGGCTATAGGAATTTTTCTTCTCTTTGGCTCGAAAGGATTAATAACCGGGATCCCGGTCAACACTTTTCCATTTCCAAGAACGACCTTATCAACGATTTTCCGATCCATAGTGTTTGCTGCGACGGTTATCAACCATGGCGCAACGCTTGCTACGGTGCCAGGTAAAGGACCAGAATTTCCAGCGGATTGGACTACAACTACTCCTTTGGCCACTGCATGAAATGAACCGATGGCAACTGAATCTGTGTCAAGGCGTAGGGCAATGGTCCCAGAAAGTGAAATGGAGATGACGTCAACTCCGTCAGCAATTGCGTCATCAAAGGCAGCTAAGATGTCGTGGTCTTCACACCCTGCATCGCTGCATACTTTGTAAGCAGCGATTCTTGAAGAAGGAACTGCTCCTCTCGCTGTGCCTCCTGCAATTCCATAAAAGCCGCCATTGTGAACGTTGTTTCCGGCTGCCGTTGATGCTGTGTGGCTTCCATGGCCATTATTGTCTCTGGCAGAGTTCTCTACGTAGAATCTTGCTCCGATTAACTTCTTGTTGCATGTGAAGTTCAAGCCACCTGCACATTTACCCTTCCAATGTTTCGGAACAGGCTTTCTGATACCTTTGTCGCTGAAGCTTTCCGATTCCGGCCAAACCCCGGTGTCGAATAATCCAACAACGAGATTAGTTTCTACTGTTTGATGCCCTTTTGGTGCCTTTGGAAGTCCCAAGAAATCCCAAGATCTTGTTGTTTGGGTTTGGAGAGTCTTGCTTGGGAAAACTGAAACAACACCTTCCATTTCGGTTAACTTTGCCGCTTGCTGATTCGTGAGCATGGCGGCAAAACCGTTAAAGCTCCTCTTGTAGCTACGGACTAAGGATTTTGTTGGGTTGCTGCCATCAAGAACTTGTTGCAGCATATTAAGATGGTGAGAGGTGGGAGAATAAGAAGTTTTTGTTTCAGGTAATGAGCCCAAATAAACAATATGAAATTTTGGATAACCATCATCGTCGTTAGCATTACAAAGAGAAAGCGTGAATGCTAGAGTGATCACCACACTACGCACAACAAAATTGAGCTTCACCATTGTTTGAAATGTTGACAAGAATGTGTGTCTACTTAGCTTTTATATATACAATTTTGACACACTCTTCCTATAAAATAATTTTCTATGTGCTTCTAATTCATTAATTGTATTAGAGGATTTTAACATAAAGTACACAGCTTTATTGTTATTTTATTTATTTATTATTATTATTATTAAGATAAAACACCATATGAGTTTCTAATATTTGGTCAAATATTAAGTTGGCCTCTAACATTTGACCAAAATCTTAATTAATTCTTAGCGTTTTAATTATTTTATTTTAATTTTAAATAATTTAAAATGACATTAATATAGTCCCACTCTCACCGTTAACTTTGACAATAAATACTTAACAAAGTATCTTACATAGCCGTTTACAACGTTTGTAGTTAGAATGAAGGAAGATTACGTGGAGCTGGTTGTTGTTTCTAAGACTGGTACCTATAGAATTAGAGTGTCTTGTACCATTGAGGAATTGAAAAGGCTTTAAGAGGCCCAACATTTTTAAGGTACACTAGGTTAGTGTGTGTGAGCGTGTTGCATGACCCAAAAAAAAAAAAGGTGTAAGATGGAGAGGAACCGCCTTATCTCTCTAAGGAGAACTCTTCTTTTATAAGGAGTGTCTTCAGAACTACAGGCCAAGCTGTCTGTATCAATTCAGAGGATGACGAGAATTTTTATTGAAGAAAATTTGAATATGATGAAAAAATTCTCTTGAACAAAGAAGTTAGCTTTAATACTTGCAAGTAGCACTTTTGAGAATCTGAGAGAATATGAAAGAAGTAACGATTTCGAACATCGATAGAAATAAAGTGCTTATCAGCTTCAGGAATATTAAGAAGGGTATCCAGATACGTAAAGGAAAATCTTAGAATATTAAAAGAAATCTTGTTAACCTGTAGATATAGAATGGAAGACAGTTAGTATACGATGTAGACCACAAATATATGAAATTATGGGTATAAATACATGGACTTCCACTTAATTATATAACAAGAAAAATAGCTGAAACGATAAGAAAATAGGAGTCGTGATAAAAATGGAGAATTCACAATTGAATAACATACTACAGAAAATTTTTTTGAAGGTGAAGGTAACGTTGAACATCACTAAACCTTTACCTATTGGCTTATGGATAGCAACAAAAAATTATTAAACTCTTTAGATTTATTTCAAATATGAAAGAATTCAGGATAGCTATTGTCTAAACTGTGGAATCCTTGGTCATAGTAAGAAGGAATGCAAAAATTCAATGACTACAGCAAGCTGGGACTCGATGAAACTAAGGTATGGACTGGGAAGTTGGGACTCGATGAAACTAAGGTATGGACTGGGATTGGGGGTTAATAAAGCTAAGGCCATTTTAGCCAGGGAAACAGAGCAGCAAGAGGAAGACGAAAATAGGGAGTGGATAGACGATAAACAAGCGTGCGAGGGAGAGCATGCAACAATGAATACTATGAAAGAGTAATGGGCAGAAGAGAGTAGCACGGGCAAGAGAGTAGGAGGAGGGATTCAGAGAACTTTCGAAGCTAACTGAGAGCAACAAAAGGTTCAAGGTAGGGAGAGTAAGGGATCAAGAGAGCAAATCGAGGAGATTTCAGAAAGTCTATTAAACAGGCCTATTATTTCAGAAGGGAAAGAATTAAGAATTGGTGAGAAGATAGTAGACTTTATAAATAGGATGAGAAAAAAATGATAAGCTTCAAGAATTAGAAGAGGAGAATTGGGCTTCCAGGCCCAACGTGATTTTCTCTTTGAATCAAGAAGTATCTGAACCATGCAATATTCAGGATGACAAGGAGGGGCAAGAGGACCATATACAAGTCATGGATAATAATGATGTCCAACCTTTTGCTATGAAATCAACGCTGAATGAGTTACAGCTAGTTAGGCTGAAGGAAACTGAAGGTCAAACAAAAAACCAGCAAATAAAGGAAGGTGACAGGGAGAATGACAGTTGTCTAACAATCAGGAAAGAGCTAGAAAAACTTTTTGGCAAGAATGAGACCCAACAAATTCAACATGACAACAAGAAAATGCTAAAACAAGCAGAGAGGGACACAGAAATCATAAGGCATAATGCAGGATAGCCGTGGAGTTACAGGAAAAAACCAAAAATAAAAATAATTGTTATTACAGGTGGCAGAACCATGATTCAGAGAATGGAGAATGGGGATGAGTATTACGTCGAACTAGCTGAGGATTAGCAAGAAATGGAAGAAGATAACATTGCAACACCACAACAGAGGAATGATCATCAGTGGCCTTTGGAGCTGGCTTATAACATAAGAATGACTCTGAACCTCAAAAGAAAAAGAGATACAAGCAACAAGGTAGATTATGAAGCAAATATGAAGGAAGCAGAAGAACTTTGTATGCAAGAACCAGGTAAGAAGTTCAAAAACGAAGTTGAAACAATCACGGCCGAGGAGGCGGGCCTTGACATGCCCCACCAACAACCATGATTGTCGTCAGCTAAAAATGTCGAGGGATGGTAGCCCCCTCGACAGTGTATAAATTAAAAAGTGTCTGTAAATCTTTCAGGCCGTCCCTTTTGTTCCTTATAGAGACCAATGCTAGCAAACTAAGTTTTGATAGAATTAGGAGAAAATTAAGTTTTGACAACATGTTTTGTGTGGAATCCCGGTGATTGTCCGGGGAACTATGTTTATTTTGAAAGAATAATATAAATGTTCATGTTTATGCTTGGTGTCACAACTTTATAAAAACTAAAATCATCAACGGCAATGATAAGGATTGGGAAGCAACTTTTGTTTATGGCCATCCAGATCACAAGAGACGGAAGGAGTTATGGAAAGAGTTAACTTATGCTAATCAAAATTTGGAAGAGCAAAAAATGTTTATTGGGGACTTTAATGATGTAATTTTACAAGAAGAGAAAGTAGGATTGCACCTAAAACCAACCAGTCAGATTGAAATTTTTAGGACTTTTGTAGATGAGAATGCACTCATGGACTTGAAACTACAAGGGATGAAATTCACGTGATTTAGTAACCCAAGGAATGGTTTTGTTACTAAAGAGAGGATAGATAGAGTACTCGTCAATTGGAAATGGAGAAGAGATTTTTAACATGCCATCCTTTCAGCCTTACCAGCTATAAGTTCGGATCATACTCCTCTAGTTCTCAATGTTGAACTGCGAGGGAAGAGGATTTTAAATTTGAGGCCTATTGGGCTGAACATGCCAATTGTGACACTGTTATAAAAAGAGGATGGAGTAGTACTTGTAATAGTGGGGTTGATTATTGGACGAATTTGGATCAAAGGATACAAAATTGTAAGAAGAAATTGATCAATTGGAGTAAAAAAAATTTAAGAGGACAGATATTGAAATAGAAAAACTGAAATACAGCCTCAAGCAAGCGCAAGGAGATTGTACTGAGACACAGCAAAAAGAGATCAACAGACTAAAAATAGAGATTACTAGATTATGGAGACAAAAGAAAAAATATTGGGGTCAAAGATCGAGAGTAAAATAGTTGAAATTTGAAAACAAGAATACATCTTTTTTTCATGCCTCTACCATCCAAAAAAGGGATAAAAATAGGATAGACAAATTAAAGGATTCAAGAGGTGAATGGGTATGTGAAAAAAATGATATTCTTAAGTTAGCAGTAGATCATTTTCAAAATTCTTTTAAGACTTCAAAGAATTTAAATATGACTGAATGCATAAGTAATATTCCTGTTAGAGTTACTAAATATATGAATGAGGAGCTCATGAAGGAGGTTACTAATCAGGAGATCAAAAAAGCTACCTTCAGTCTTGGAAGTCTCAACGCACCAGGACTAGACGGATTAAATGGTCTGTTCTTTCAAAATCACTGGACAGTTGTTGAGAAAGAGGTTTGTGAAGTTGTTAAGAGCTTTTTTCATGATGAAAATTTACCAAACAGCATTGGAGAAACCTTTTTTTGTCTTGGTTCTTAAGACTAATTGCCCGAAAACTTTTTTATGATTATTTTCGGATATAACGAGAGTTAAACATGTAATTTCATTGAAAATTAAGTAAAATTCTGAACTTAGTATTGTTAAGGGTAAATATGATTAGTTGGGTCAAAATTATAATTAAAATAAAGTTTTGGTTCTAAATAAAAATTTTAGTAAAAATTAGGAGTAAAAATAAAAATAGTAACTAAAATAAGTAAATAAATTATAAAAAGGTAAAATAGTCTTTTATGTTCTTAAGGGTAAAATTAGTATTAATTAAAATTACTAGGGATAATTTGGCCATAAAAAAATATTAGGGTTAATTCGATAAAATTTTGACTCTAAATAAGATCAAACGAAAAATTTAGAACACTTATAAGTAAAATGATAATATTTTTATAAAAAAATAATTTTGTAAAAAAAATTACGAAACCTTTTAATAGATTTCAAGTCATGTCAAACTCAATAATAAGTCAAGTATTTTTTTTTTTTGGATAATTAATAATAGGTCAAGTTTAATACTTGAAAACAAATATATAACTATTGTAGGTTAAACTTAGACCAATTTACTACATTATAAGACTTTTCTGTTAAGAATAAAGTTTAGTCTATTTCTATCTCTTCCTACAATTGATACTAAACAAAAACACTTTAAACATTTTAGGCCCAATATCTAGCCTAATTGTTTAGTTGCACTATAACTCCGCACTAGACAGCCTCTTCTCACCATGTTTTGAAAACCATTTAAAATCGATCGATTAGATCAGTCGGACCGAAAATCATCAAGAATTCGATTCAGATTACAAGTAAACCTGCTGAAATTCAAAGTCGATAAATAACTAAAAATTGATCAATTGAACCGAATTAAATTGAAAATTGACTAATTTTTGTTAAAGTTATTGAATGACATTTTTTCTCCACCTCTCTATCAAACGGAGACATTTTTTAATTATTAAACCAATAAATTAATTACTAGAGTAATTCAATTTTTAAAACCTTATTTCACACCATTTTTTGTCTCACGGTTTTCAGTTGTACCTGTAATTTGATATCTATATCAAGAGTTACTTTAGTCATTTAAAGCCTCACTTCACAACAAATGAGAACTTTTAGAAACTTATACATTACATAAAACTAGGGTACAAATGACCCAGTCCGGTTTAAAGACCCGATCCAAGTCCAGTGGTTTTCGGCCCAATTTAGCCATATTTATTGTAACTTAGATCAGACCCAAGGTTTAAAAAATTGGCCAAGTTGAATTATTCAATTGGACCAAGGCTTAGGTCATAAGGTCACCTGGCTCGACCTGATGGAATCAAAACACTAAAAAATATATTGTACACATTAGGACACACACTGCACTATGAGTCTCCCCCTCCTCCCAAGTAGGGTGTGCATGACTCGGCGTGGTTTGAAAATCGGGCTCCACTCAAAATATTTTAGGGGCTAATTTGGTATAATTTTACTGTGTTTAAAGCTGGATAAGGATTTCAAAAATAGACTCGGTCATTATTTTGGTCGGGTCTGGACCATAGTTCGGATTATCCGAACTTGTCTCAGTGGCCCAGTCATCATACACAATTAATATTTTGTGTTATTAGTGATGGATGATGGTTATTTTTATGTGAAATTTAAGTATTGTAAACCTTAATATTTTGTGTTATTAGTCATTATAAGACTATAAGTTAATATTTTATGTTTAAAATGCATAAGACTTTAGACTAATGCATAATATTGTGTTATTTGTATTGATTTAAATATTTGGTGTTATTAGACAATATTAGTATTGATTATGGTTATGCTTTAATTTTAGAGAAAGGTTGGTTTTTGTTATATTTTTCTAAGTTAATTTTATCATGTCAAATAATAGTTGGAGTCTTGGAAATTTGGATATTTTCACATGCTAGCTTACAAGAAGGTAGGTATCAAGGCAATGTAATGTTAACGGCCTGATTTTCACCCGGTTTTTACCCGATATAATCGTGACCCGAAAATGTATAGGTTTCATCGAGTTTAGAGCCGAACTCGAATCTAACAAATAGGCTCGGTATATATTTCATACCGAATCTGGATCATATCAAACCCGATTTTCACCAGATCTATAAACACCCCTACTCCTAAGTCCCAAAGGTGTTGTCCATTGCCTCCACTCACTCGCCCGCCAGCCCTTCTCTTTTGCTTCACTGTGCTTTTGAATTATATTTTCTATGATGACTTTGATATGATCATGTTACCATGATGGGTATTTGAGGGTCGAGTTGGTTTGAATTTAGAGAAGAATGAGAACTGAACCGATTAAAAATTAATCAATTTGAGTTGATTTGGATTTAAGACTTTTTGTGAGTGGACCAAAACAGATTCAACCAATTAAACCTGAATTAAATAAATTTAGGTAATGGAGTACTTGACTGAAATAAAATTTAGGAAAAATTAAAAAATAGAAAAAATTTTATCTAAATAGTATGTAATAGTAAAAATTGATATAAATCTAATTGGATTGGTTGAAATTCGGCAACCCTAGAACTAATACCAGAACCAATTAAAATTGAATTTAATTAGGTACAATCTAATTTTATTCAATTACCCATCAGATTTATAACCAATATAATCTATTAGGATCGGATAATCAAATTACCTATACCGGTGAATACCCCTAATTACCAATTAACATGCTTAACTTCTAGGTTATTCACATCAGTTTTTCTTAATTCTTCTTTTCTTATAATTATTTTCTCTTTTTTGCTTTTTCCCTTTTATCTTATTTGATTAAACGAAAAAATTATTAATATTACTTAATGTCATATAAACTGTGTGATCAGTCAAAAAGAAAAAGAATTATATTATCTAAT
>NC_029793.2:13649785-13658929 GCF_000816755.2 Arachis ipaensis | reverse complement strand
AAATGTCATCCTAATTTTTTGGTATAATTTTCATCTAGATTCGATTTTTATCCAGTATAAACTCAGTTTTATTGTAGCCGAAAATAGTGGGTTTTATTAGATTTAAAAACAAAAGTTTCAAAAATAGATCCAATGAATATTTAAGACCGAATCCAGACCAAGAGAAACCCAACTTTATCGTACCACATGTACACTCCTACATAAAACAGTAAAACACTGTAGTTCCAGCTGCGTAAAGGGGGCACACGTGAAATGTTTCCTATCTTTTGATTTTCTACTGTGCGGATTGGCATTTTGATATTGTGTCCGTGTTAGAGTGGGATTTGGACTTGAGAGAGTAAGTTCGAAAAAAGGTCTTAATAACTGCAATTTGTAGTCCAGCCTTTTCTAAGAACATGAACAAAGGAAGAGCACAAGTCCATTAATCCTAAAACAATACATTTAATACAAAATTTAGAAGACATATGTTGAGTCTGGATAGAAGATATATATAAAACACCTTATCAAAGATGCTCCTAACTTGCTGAAACATGCACACCAGAGCCTGACAAACAACTTTTGATATCTCGTGTGAACACCTATAGATGCAACAAGAGAAAACATTTAACAGAAAAACTACTCAATCAAGGGCATTGATGAATATTTGAATCAAAACATCAGAAATCAATTGCAAAATATCACGAGAAAAATGCCATGAGAAACTATGATCAAACAGCAGTAATTGTATAATGTGTTTAGCCATTACCCATTATAAATGCGAACAAAAAGACTAAACCCCATAATGAGTTCAGAAGAGAATTCCAAGAGAAATGTTTAAGTATGACCAAATAAGAATAGAATTAACTTGCTTTAGAAGGTTTTCAGAACATGACATACCCTACTTTCCTTGTTCTTCCCCTGTGCAGCCAAACTCATCCGGAAGTGACAGCAAACTCTGAGTAAACATAACCATCTTCAAGTCATTGTCACGACAACTAATTCTTAGAGACTCCACCAATACACCTTTATCACTGACTTTGACCAAATCATTGTTTTTGGTGCCAACAAGTTCACCTTTAGTGAAATACAAAGGGTGGATTCCATGATCTAAAGGAAGCACAACATTGAGCTTAGTCCAAGATGATTCTTTCATTACCCAGATCTCAAACTTCTGGTCTTCCGTGAAGTTCAAATAAGATAGCCCAAGGCATCCAGCAAACAGACCACGACCGAAACTGCCTGATGTTGGAAATGACACTATTGATAGATGCTTTCCGGCTATGTCGAAGGCAACAATCAAAAAATTCAATGCTATATCTTTAAAAGCCAACCAATAAAGAACCCCGTTACAAAACCGTGCACTATCATCGTCAACCAAATAAAGAGGAAGATGGCCACACTCAATTTCTTTCCAGGAATTGGTTCTAACAGAGAAATACTGCCACTGAGGTCTCAGTTGATGCCATCCTACTACTACTAAATAATCATCACTAGATTCATCATAGCCAAGACCACTCCATAAATTATTTGACGAGCCACAAGCATCAGGGTCAGCAACAGGGTACGGCACTGATCTGTGAGAACCAGTGACAGGGTTCCACAGAAGGAGCGGTGCGCCATAAACATGAATGCGCAGCAGTATGAAGCCCCTGCTTGAACCTAGAATACTAAGACTGAAATGACGACAATTTAGAGGAAGCTAAAGCGCGTAATCGCGGCGAATCGGAGCTTCCAGATCTACACAACAAGCCTCAGGAACCTCACTCGACAAATACAAAAGCCTAGTGTTCTTATTGGTGGGTGCGGCATCAGTAGTGTCGTAATGCAATTTTGCAAAACGTGAATCGGAAATCAGAGAAAGCCAATTTTTAGAGACGCACCTGAACCGAATCAGGGATTTTATCGGCAACCATAGTAGGATTTTCTCCACCAAATCAAGAGGGAGAACCTTAGCTTCAGCCTCAGCCTCGTGTTTCATCTTCTCAAATCTCGGAGGAGAGTGGAGAGGTGCCGAGTATAAGGGATAAGAGTGAGAAGAGTGAGTTGGAGTCACGGTAAATATGTAAATATTCAAGGGATAACATAATTTAGTTAGTTAGTATTTCTAGTGTAGAGTTAGTATGTATACATATGTGATGCGTGTATTTGATTCTAGTGTATATATGAAAAAGTAATAACAAATATCTTTTCATTACCCTTTATTTCTACTCTCAATTTTTTTGGTTAAGAAACTAACACTTGCTACATAGCTTCTTGCTGCATCCTTTATGGTATCAAGAGCCATCATTTCATCATTAGATCCATAATGGAAATCATGCTATCAGATTCAACAAAAAAGACCTTCTTACCCATTACTGAAAAACTCAATGAAGACAATTACTCAACTTGGAGATATCTTGCACTTCTTACCATTGAAAGTTTGGATCTCGAAACTCACCTTGATCCATCAAAGGCTCCAGAACAATTCACATCAGATGCCACCAAGAAAACACTCACTGAATCAGAAGAGTTCAAGAATTGGCGAAAGCGTGATAGAACCCTCACAACTTGGCTAGTAGCTTCGATGACAAACCCCTTCAAGAATAAAATCATTCATCTATCCAAATTTTCTGATGTTTGGAATCAAATAGATGAATACTTCCAAGCTGCCTCCTCTGTGCGTGTACAAAGCCTCAAGAGTCAACTACGATCCTGCAAGAAGACTGGTCCAGCAACTAAGTACCTTGCCAAAATTCACAAAATTGCGGATTCCTTGTTTGCTGTGGGATATGAAGTACCAGAGGATGATCACCTTCAAGCTATCATTGATGGGCTTTCTGAAGATTATGCCGTATATATCTCTTCCGTCACAGCAAAGAGAGGATCTTTCCGAGTTGTTGAGGCTGAAGCATTTCTCCTTTCGCATGAAGAGATGCTCGAGCGCTTCAAAAAACCTGACATTGGTATGCCAATTGCTCATTATGTTCAAAATTCTCCATCAGGCTTTGATTACAACCGTGCCACCGCCAATCGACGCGGCCGTGGAGGCAGAAATGGCCGTGGTGGTGGACGTTTTGGCTTCAATAACAACAATTCAAGAGTGCAGTGTCAACTATGTGGAAGATTAGGGCATGTGGTGTGGAACTGCTACCACAGATTCGACCATTCGTTCAATCCTAATTCTGGAAATTCCTCTACGACACCTCAAATTCCATACATCAATGCACACCCACCACCTCCCCCCGTGAATTGTCACCAACCAACAGCCTTTCTTACTGCCCCATCCTCATCATTGAGTGATGCATCCTGGCTTGCAGATTCTGGTGCCAGCCACCATCTCACACCAGACCCTTCAAATCTTCTTTCTTCTTCTGCGAGCAACACAGACGCAAATCAAGTCTTTGTAGGTAATGGTACAGGTATTACCATCAAGAATTCTGGCTCCTCTATCCTTTATGATAAATATGCTAATATCTCTTTCTGTTTAAAGAATTTGCTTCATGTCCCTCAAATTACCCAGAATTTGCTAAGTGTGTCCAGGTTTGCAGCTGAAAATGGGATTTTCTTTGAATTTTGGCCTGATTTTTGTGTTATCCGTGATCAGGCTACCAGGGACTTTCTCCTACAGGGCATAGTTAGAAATGGAGTTTAGTCCTTTGACACTCTCAGAGTTCCTAAGCCTAATACTCAAGCCACTGCTTTAAGCTGTAACTCTAATTTCCATCATGATGTTGTTCCTGGTTTAGACAACTTCAATTCAGCTCTTTGTAATTCTAATGTCATCAACAATTCTAATTTCACTGCTTTCAATACTCAATGTAATGTGAATAGTAATATTGTTCTATGGCACAAAAGACTTGGCCATTGTGCCATGAAAACTGTGCTTACCATCATGAATAAATGCTCCATTCCTATTACAAATTCTGCATCTTCTTTACAATATAAGTGTGAAATTTGTCCTCTGGCAAAGATGCATAGATTGCATTTTGATCAAACTGAAATTGTGTATAGTGCACCATTGCAGTGTGTTTTTGCTGATCTATGGGGACCATCCCCTGTGACTTCCCGAAATGGTTATAAATATTATGCTTGCTTTGTAGATAGTTTTTCAAAATTTATTGTTATTTTTCTTTTACAGAATAAATCTCAAACTTTATTAGCCTTTCAAAATTACAAGAAACTGATGGAAAAACAAACTGGTCACAACATTAAATCCCTACAAACCGACAAGGGAGGTGAGTTTTTTTCTAAACCCTTTACTAGCTTTCTTGTTACTGAGGGTATCCAACATAGAATGTCATGCCCTTACACACATCACCAACAAGGTAGTGTCGAAAGGAAGCATAGACATATTACAGAAATGGGGCTTTCCCTATTAGCTACAGCATCTCTTCCTATGAAATTTTGGGAAGATGCGTTTATTACATCTATTTACATCATTAATCGATTGCCCACTAGTGTGTTGCAAAATAAAAGTCCTTATGAAACTCTATTTTACCATACACCAGATTTCACTTTCTTTAAAGTATTTGGATGTGCATGCTTTCCTTTCTTAAGACCATATAAGAATGTTAAATTTGACTATAAATCTGAGATTTGTCTTTTTCTTGGCTATGATCCTAATCATAAAGGTTATAAGTGCATGACAAAGAATGGTAAGGTTTACCTTGCAAGGCATGTTAGCTTTATTGAAACTTTATTCCCCTATCATTCTATGTTTTCTAATTCTGCAATCAAGTCTACTGTAGATACACAAGATTATATTCCTGAATCCACTAAGTTTGAAATACACATACCCTCATCCTCACCCTCTTCTACAGAAAATCCCTCTCTCCCAGCATCCTCTGTTCTGCCAGAACCACCAAACACCACTTCTAATGATTCCCCTATTCACATCAGACCTTCAATTTCACAAATATCAGACCCCCTACCTCTGCCTCAACACCATTCACCTATCCCTGTTAGTGGCTTAAAGAGAGGTTTACCCTCCATTACACCTACAAACACCCATTCCATGATGACAAGGGCCAAATCTGGAATACACAAGCCAAAAACCTTCAACACACAAGTGGTTGATCTTGTTTACAGTATACCACTTACAGTTAAGCAGGCCCTTAACTGCCCTCATTAGAAGAGAGCAATGGACGCAGAAATTCAGGCTTTAGAGAGGTGTAATACCTGGATTCTTACAGAACCACTAGCTAATGCAACAGTAATAGGAAGCAAATGGATTTTTGCAATCAAGAAAAATCAAAATGGAGAGATTCTTAGGTATAAAGCTAGGCTGGTGGGCAAGGGTTTTCATCAAAAGGAAGGTGTGGACTATGAACAGATCTACTCACCAGTAATTCGACCAACCACAGTAAGAGTTGTGTTAACCATTGCAGTTTCTCTGGGGTGGCCATTAAGGCAATTTGATTTTGACAATGCCTTCTTAAATGGCACACTGGAAGAGAATGTCTACATGGTTCAGCCTCAAGGGTATGTTCATCATAATAGTTCATTAGTTTGTAAGCTAAATAAAGCTATATATGGCTTGAAACAAGCACCTAGAGCTTGGTTCAAGATCTTAGCAGATACTCTCTACAAGTTTGGGTTTAAAAGTATTAAATCAGATGTGTCATTATTTGTTAGACACAATTCTTCTAATGTGACTTATTTGTTAGTGTATGTGGATGACATTATAGTCACAGGGAACAATTCACAAGAAATTAAAACTTTAATATCTCAATTACATGAAAAATTTTCTTTAAAAGATCTTGGCAGATTCAACAATTTTTTAGGTCTTGAAGCTACCTATCTTCCCCATGGAGATCTTTTGATATCTCAAATGAAGTATGCCAAGGAATTATTACTCAAGGCTGGAATGAATAATTCAAAGCCTTTGCCAACGCCAATGTCGACAAATTTGAAACTCTACTCCTCTGATTCAGAACCATTTAAAAATCCAACAAAGTACAGATCTATAGTTGGAGCCTTACAGTACTTAACAATGACCAGACCAGATATTACTTTTGTAGTGAACCGGGTGTCTCAGTTTGCTCATGAACCAACCCTTAAACATTGAAAAAGTGTGAAGAGGATACTTCGTTATGTGCAAGGTACAGTAGAACATGGAATTGTTTTTACCAAATCCACTAATTTCAGGATTCTTGCATTTGCAGATTCTGATTGGGGAGGTGACTTGGAGGATCGAAAGTCCATCACTGGATTTTGTGTTTACTTGGGTAATAACCTGATATCATGGAAGAGTAGCAAGCAGACAAAGGTCAGTAGAAGCAGTACAAAAGCCGAATACCGAGCTATATGTGCAGCCCAAATTGAAATCATCTCAGTCCAGCAACTCTTGAGTGAATTACATATACCACAGCCTACACCACCTACCATCTACTGTGATAATCAGAGTGCTTGTCTTCTAGCTGCTAATTCCATACTGCATAGTAGATGCAAGCACCTAGAGTTGGATCTTCATTTTCTTAGAGATCTAGTCAATCAGAAATCTCTCTTTGTGGCACATATTCCATCCCCTGATCAAGTTGCCGATTGCCTGACTAAGCCATTATCCCAGCACTTATTTGACAGATTCAGACACAAACTGAGGGTATTCTCATGTCCATACCTCAGTTTGAGGGAGGGTATAAGGGATAAGAGTGAGAAGAGTGAGTTGGAGTCAGGGTAAATATGTAAATATTCAAGGGATAACATAATTTAGTTGGTTAGCATTTCTAGTGTTGAGTTAGTATGTATACATATGTGATGCGTGTATTTGATTCTAGTGTATATGTGAAAAAGTAATAACAAATATATTTTCATTACCCTTTATTTCTACTCTCAATTTTCTCTGTCAAGAAACCAACACTTGCTACATAGCTTCTTGCTGCATCCTTTCGGAGAGCCCTTTTTGTGAGTTTTTGACTTATGAAAAGTAGTAGAATTAATGTCTAGTGTATTTTTTAAAACCAAATTGCAGTTTTCTAAAAAATTATTTAGAAGCTTATAGATAATTTAAAAAGAAATTACTTCTCTCATAATTCTACTACTTTTTATTATATTTTTATAAAATAAGCACTTTTAGAACTAAAATTTTAAACATAAAATAACTTATTTATAAGCTACTTTTAATATAACCATTTATTGTTTAAGTTATTTTTTCAAAAGTAGCTTAATTAAGTTGTTTATCCAAATTGGGCCTGAATCTAACTGAGGGTTGAGGAGTGCTGGAGAAGCGGAGGAGAATGTGAGACTGAGTGAGAATTGAAAAAGGACAAATTGAAATTAAATTTCATCCAATTTTACAAAAATTGCCATAGAAAAAGCAATAAAACAAAATAAAGTGAAAAGGAACCTGAGTAGTTCGCAGAGCATAGACGAAGCATAACAACGCAAATAGACCGAAAAGTGTGGTGCAGCAACGGTAGAAGGAGTGGTGGCGGTGCTGAGTGCAGGCAGCCACAACGACGATAGTAGCTGCAAGGATGGGACGAGAACATGAAGATTAATGGAAAAAATTCCAACAGAGACAACTGTGATTCATCTCTGAAATTGAAAAAAAAGTGTAAAAAGCAAAATCAGAGAGACAAAATTTTAATTATTAGTTTTTTTAAAAATAAAAAATGTAAGTTTTGAAATTATTTCTAACGTTTAAATTGTCTTATTTAAGTGTTTAATATTTTAAAATAATTTTAAAATTATCTTGCTGTGATATGTTAACAGAATTGATAGTAGATCAACGTTTAAGCAATTTTAAAATATTAGAAATTTAAACAGAACAAAAGTATTAAGAACAAAAATGATACATTATGTTTAGAGTATCATAGTGTGACTCTGAACTACTACTAAGCAGTTTAATTAAATTAAACATTAAAAAATTTTGATATATTAGAGATAAAAATGTATAAGTTACATTTTATTGTATATATACCATGTTCTTTTTTTCTTTCTCCAAAGTTTTTCTACCAATTATTTTACAAGTACGAATAAAAAACTTGAATTCATAATATAATTCATTCCGTTAAAATTAACCATCGTTTTATTTGATTTTGGTAATTCTTCTAAAAAATTATTTAAATTAATAACTTTTTAAAATTGTCTCAAACTCTCAATATTGTCCTATCATCAATTTTGCTAACAAATCATTAATCGTAAGATAATATTCAGATGATTTTAAAATATTAAGGATAACTTTAGAATTTATCCCAAATATTAAGGACAAAAAGCAATACTTTGACAAAAAAAAATGACAAATTATTTTCACAAATAAAAATAATTTTTACTATCCATCAAAACTTCACTTTTTACCTTAATATTATTCAAAAAAATTATATTATTTACCTGTTTAAATCAATTTAAGGAGATTAGTATTTAATATCAAAGATTTTACTTCTACCAATTGTTTTCGCAATGGAAAAGTATAAGTAGACAATGAAAATATTGAACAATGTGAACAATGGATATATCGAATGTTCAATTCACTAAGTGTGCGGATGATTATTCTAATATTAAGATTTAGGTGAGTAATTTGGAGTGTAGTGTGTTTTACTTGAATTGGGCCAATTTTAAAGTCCGTTGTTCATATTATTAAAAAAAATCATTGATTACCTAACATAATTCGCTGGCAATAAAAACTCAAAGTGAATTTTTGTATTTTTTGATAATGTATTGTTAAATGATAGAGATAAAAAAGTTTAAATTTATTTTATTTATCATCTATTAATTATACCGATAATTAATAAGTATTAAATAAAATAAATTTAAACTGTTTTAACTATTTTTTATTGTCTTTTAAATATTATTGTAAAACGATAATAAGATTAAAGCTAATTAGGTACGTGCTTATAAAGCCAAAATAATTACTGAGGATGATTAGATTTAAATAATTATATTTATATAAATAAAAAAAATCAGATATCAATCAATCACTTATATAAGAATATAGTATAAAGTAGTCTCATGTTTATATTTATAATCAAATTTTATAAGAAATATCATCAAACTAAATTTACCATTTTCTATCAATAAACAATAAAATCGAAGTAAATCGTGTTACATTCTTTTCTCTTTTAATATGATGATCCTTTTGACTCCTTTCTAAAGATGGAAAAAAACTGATTAACTTAATATAATAATATCATATTATAATGTACAAAAATTAATGTAACTTGGGTAAAAAAAAAATTCAATCAAATA
>NC_029793.2:13648229-13649751 GCF_000816755.2 Arachis ipaensis | reverse complement strand
GGTGCTGAATTTTGGTTAAAAATTTATTTTTAATAACAAATTTTAAATATTTAAAATTTATTACTTTTATATTTTTAAATTAAATATTAATTATTTAACATTTTTTACAATTAGGCACTAAATTTTTAAACACGATAACAAATAGAGTGAATATTTCACTCGACTCCTGACAATTATCTCAAAAGACAACGAGATTTTAAAAAAAACACTCAACTCAGTTTCTGATTTTTTTTTTATTGATTAATCTCTGTGTCAAAAAAAATAAATGTTATTTTTTTTGACACAAAAATTAATCAGTCCCATAAAAATAAAGTTCAGGAATCGAATTGAGTATTTTTTTTTTGTTAAAAGTTTAGTTGGTTTTTTGAGATAATTATCAAGGACTATTTTAAATTTTTTCTCTAACAAATACTTTTTAAATTTCTCTTCAAAATCGTCATTAGCTTTTCGTATAGTGTGAAGGATATAAAGTACAGAAATTAGAAAGCAATGGTGCTGGTGCATGCATATACATTGAAGCATCTCAATTCTCGAGGTGATATATACGTTATTGAGTATTCTGTTGGGAATATTAGATTTTCACCTCTTGCAGATGAAAACTGGCGTGATTTTCGTTAAGTTCCCAGTAATATAGGTATCGGAATTTGTAAATAATTTTGTGTAGTATAAATAAGTAGTAATATTTTCGATATGAATTATGATGATGTATTAAGTTGAGTTTTCGGGCAAATAGATAATATTACGATGCTTTTTTTATATTTATATGTTTCATGTATTATTTAACTATCTTATATCTATTTTGTTATAGTTGACTAACACACTATCTTAATAAGTAATATATATATATATATAAGAAAGTTTTTAAATAATATATCGTTATATCAATGTTTCAGTGACTTTTAACAATTAAAAATGAATAAAACATCGATATATTAATACACTTAAAAATTATATATATATATATAGGTCAAGAACCCTTAAAGTAAGTTTGAGTAAAATAGCGCTTGACAACTAATATTAGTCATCACGTACTAAAAATCGAATCGTTACACACTTTGTTGTATGCAGAGATGATTTCAATGATTGTACAACAAGTTATGGTATCCACAGTGGTAGAGACTTGAGTTTCTCCATATGTAATGGTAGAAGGATTAAGGTGATATACCAACGAGAGTGCAAATGGTAATGCCTATTATGGAAGGAAAAATAAAAAAGAGAAGATACCTACAATAAAACCACCAGAATTGAAATCATGAATTTCAAATTATTACAAAAAAAAAGAGTTGTGGTTATCAACCAATTTTTTTAAATATTTGTGCAAAATATTAGTAAGAATGAAGAAAAAAGAATAAGAAACATGCTATTACTTGAAAGGAGGAGATAAAGAAAAAGTATGAAATGAATGCTTATTTATATAGAAAATATAAGGAAGAGTAAACATAAAAAAAATGATGAATTATGTTTTATTACTCAATTTATACCTACTAAAGTAAAATAATATTAACATTGAAATCATATAGTA
>NC_029793.2:13646605-13647778 GCF_000816755.2 Arachis ipaensis | reverse complement strand
ATTATAAATTATAAATAAATTAAGGTTAAAAATAAAGGAGTTGAATCAAGCTATGTCAAACTCAAATTTAACTTAGTCACCAAAAAAAAAAACTCAAATTTGACTTGGTGCTTGAATCATTACCAATCGAACATATTTTTATAGTTTAGACTCGACTCTCCAAAAACTAAACTTAACAAACGGCATACACCAAAAAGTATACATTCTTTTCTTCAATTGTATATTTGTATGTTTCCAACTTACGCACAATCTAATGCTGGGAAAATTTAGTCCAATAATCCATTGGCTCCTTTTCCATATTCAATGCTCACAACATTACTGCAGAAGCTTCCATTATAAGTAATGGAACTTGAATAGAATCTTACAGATGAGACAACTCTACACACCCAAAAAGCATATTTTTCCGCTACGCAATAAGGACCACATACAAAAATACAATATATAATATTTTCACTTTGTGCATTATTCCGCTTTGTCCATTCACTAAATTTGAAAATTCTCAAATTTCGGAATCCCACATACCCACTGCACCTCTAGAATCTTGCCCTCTGCCTCCTAATCGTCCATAACAACAACTCAAAATCAGTTGGGTAAACTTCACATATTTCATCTATGGAATTTATCTAATTTCACCAAGACATTGATATTCGGAACACACAGATAATTTCGCAAAAGAGAATTACTATGTTATTCATGACAACTCCACCAAAAAAAGGGGGGATGTATATTTTGAACTTGTTATGGGCTCTTAGTTGTTGATTAAATAAATTTTAACTCTTTATTCGCTATATTTGTTGATTAGTAAGTGTGACAAGTATAAACACTATAAAAAAAACGCTAATTATTGTCAGATTTATCATAAAAAATCATTAGCCAATATAAACTTCGTCAGTAAATGATTACTGTCAAAGTTTTTTCGTTCGACAATAATTATCGTTAGATTTAATGACGGAATATGGTAAATATGAAAATGAATCTTGGTGAACGTTATCATTGGAATAATCTGACAATAACGTTTGGGTGAAATTAATTAATTCAAAAAACTACACAAAGTCAAACACTCTTAATCTCACTCTACTTAATTTACATGAACTTAATTATAATTTATATTTATATTAAATTAACATAAGAAATCCTAATCACAAACTACATTATACTATTTTAATCAATAAT
>NC_029793.2:13646107-13646542 GCF_000816755.2 Arachis ipaensis | reverse complement strand
TATAATTTAATCAACAATTTGAAAAAATACATAACAAAATCCTAAAATCACAAAAAATATGAAAAATAATAAAAAAAACTAATACCAAATTCTAATCACAAACTTCGTTACACTGGTATAATCAATAATTTTATAAACTATTTAACAAAAAATTCTAAAATCACATAAAAATCTTAATAAAATTAAAAAACTATGACAAATTTATCTTTGATAATGATTGTAGAATGCTGGAGCAGTGGTGGTACCAGTAGTGACGGCGACACGAACGACAGTAGCCACCAAGAACAACAGTAGCATTTTTAACCTCCCTAGCAGTGACCGACAGCTCCAACGATGACAACATCCAGCAACGGTAATACTAGAGACTCTGGCAGGTGACAGCGATGCCGACAGGTGATGGCAACGCCGACAGCACCTCTTCCAACAGCAGAGAGA
>NC_029793.2:13638979-13646018 GCF_000816755.2 Arachis ipaensis | reverse complement strand
ATTTGCGCTTGGAGAGAGAGAGAGAGAGAGAGAATTTTAAACCAGTTGATCATCGGCTTTTCCGACGATAAATTGGTGAAACGCATCATTTCATTAAATCGATTTACCATCGGCAAAATCCGACGATAAATTTGTTAGTAACTGTGGCACCAACAAAATTATATTTCGCACCACTAATTACCATTGGATTTAGTGTCGGAATGTAAAATCCTACGGTAAATATTTTTGGGAAATCTAAGTTATCTTATATCCGACGCAAAACTTATCGCTAAATCTGCCGCTAATTATCGATGCTAAATTCGCGGGTAAATCCAACGGTTCTCAACTTTTTTTTGTAGTGGAAGAATTAGTCCCACATAAGAGAAAATAAGTAAAGAGTTTATAAGATGTGAAACACATTAACTTGATGTTTTAAGATTGTGTTAGATATAACGTTTTCTCATCTTGTATTTTCTCACTTAATTTTTTTTACAAGTCTCTTTGTAATCGAGAGTTTCCAACCGTATAACCCAACAAATGATATCAAAGACATTGGTTGATCGGGCTGGTGGTTACTTATAGTTGTCTATTATTACCAGAGGAGTGTTTTTCTTTTTTTTAAGTGGTGGTTGATACTCTATAAGTTATTACAGCCATACAACAATCACTTATTTATACGTCTATTACAAGCTTCTCACATATTTGAACATATTATTTGATGGGAAAGATCACAATATAGGGAGGAAAAATTAAACACATTTTTTCTTTGTTATTTTTTTTTTTCACATCACAAACTGATTTATTTATATAATATAATACTCTCACATTAATGTTTCTTTAATTTGGTATTATGCCTTGATAAGATAAGCATCAAGATCTTTAGTAAACTTTGTTGTCAAATCCAAGTAGGCACATGGTGGTGCAATATCTTCCCTAAGCTTCTCATATTCATAAGTCCATTTAGCAATGGCACCTCTTCTGTTACCCTTATCCATCACTTTTAAATGGGCTTTTAAGGTCTTGTACTGTGGACTAACATCTCCACCAAAGAGATTGAATGTGAGAGTTTTGTTTTGTTCATCAATGGCTTCAAAGTTTTCTTGGCATGTTGCTACCTTTCCATCTGTGCTTTGATCATAAGCAATTAGTGATATCCACATCAATAACAATTAACAAGTAGGGTACAAATAGTATGAAAAAACAATTGGGGACCCTTTGTCATTTAATTTGAGAGACAACACAATAATACTTTATCCTAAAAATAATTACTTTTTATACCTGTGATGTGGATGATCATATAAAAAAATTGAATATAATTAAATAACTGAATACACCAACAATATATGAAAATAAACTCCTTGATTTAGTAACCTTTATTTCTAAGGAAATTTCACATATAAGCTATAAATGAAAAGTTACGTAGTAACTAATAACAATTACATGCAAAACATTGGTAATTTATTCTATTTGACTTACTTTGCACAGTAAATTAAGTTATATTATTTAAACATGGGAGAAAAAAGATATTTTATACAAGAGTTTTTTTATTAAAAATAAAGCGTAAATACTCATAAATCTGGTATTGAAATTCTATTTTATTGAGAAAATGAACGTGAGGATCAAACTACAAATTTATTATAAAAGCCTTAATATCATATCACAAATTATTTATCCTAAAAGTTTTGGTTATTAAATTGAGATATATGATTAGTTTATATCTAATAATTTTCATCCTTCATTAAATTTATCTTAGATCTAGATGAATAAAAATTAATAAATTATTACTAAACTAATAACAAATGAAAGGTGGCACAAATTAAAATCTCTCACGATCATTTTGAAAAGAACCTAATCCAGAAACAAAAATTTAAACGATAAAAGGAGCCCCTTAAAAGTGATGAGTGTGAAGACAAAACATTTTACTATTTAATTATAATTAGTAATTAGCATATATACCCATGGTGTAAGTCCATTGCTTGACGGAACCAATGCTATGGCCATCACCTTTGTGAAGCTTGGCCTCATGAACATGATCAGAAACGCTTTCAAAATCGAGAAGTTGCTTCACCAAAGAACTGAAGAACTTATCAGCAGGTGTCTGGATCCCAAGTTCAACACTCTCTTTACCAGTTAGAGTCATTTCTTGAGAACCAAAACAAGAAAGAAAAGAAGGAAATAAATGCTATAATACAAAGGACTTGAGAGAAATGCTTAGTTAAGTTTATGTAGCCTCGTAGGTCCTTAAATAGAAAACCTAATTATCTAATATATTTAAAATGCAAATATGTAATTTTATTAGTCCATCTAAATAAATAATGTCGAGAATTTTTCAACTAACTATAACTCAAATGACATAATCTTTCTATCTTTATATAGAGGTTTCAGATTCGAGTCTCACTCCTTATTCTGAGAATTTGAATCTCATATTGTATATGGAATAATATATTAGAGGTTTCGGGTTCGAATCTCACTCCTAACTTTAGAAAAAATAATGTCAAAAATTTGAATATCGTCTAGTATATGGAATAACATGTTAGCAACATTTTTTTTTGTCAAGATTTTTTTTTTACATTAAAATTATTGTCTCTTTGTCATATATATATATTGAATTTTATCAATTTAACCTTTAAATTGAGACATTTTAACATATAAATTCAAAAGACTTAGAAGTAATCTGATACTTTATCACATCATTTATTTATTTTTTATCACATCATTTATTGCGACGTATAATATAAAAAATATAATTAAATGTTGAATATTAGAATTAAACAATATATATATATATTTATACACAAATATATAATAATTAATTTTACTAATTAATTTTAATATGTAAATAATATTTTTAATTTTATATATATACACACACAAATATATATTTAGTGACTCAGTTTTGCCGTATACATATGATGGTTGAATTGATAAATATGTCTATGTACATGCTAGAGAAGAATAACGCTTTATATATATGTTAGGTATACATGCAATCAAGTTCCAATTCCCTCGCCCACTTTCCCTGCCTTTTTGTATATATGGCTTCAAGCCTTCAAGAATCTTTAACTTTTCCTTCCACCATTCTCGTGTACGTTTGGATATCGATAAATATATATAGTGTGATCAGCTTAAAGCCTTAAATATATTATAACTGAATATACGTCTTGAACATATCAACCGCAGTAAAACGGCTGTTAAGCTTATTTTAACAATAGAAAAAAACATCAGTTAAACAAATTGACGCCTTACCAATTTTAGTTGGTCTAGTGGATAGCTGACTAGTCCGCTAAGCAAATTCGGACTGTTAGGAGTTGGACAGATTAGTCATAAATCTGTCAAATATGTTTGGAAATAATGCTTCACCCATTCATGAAGGCAATACTAATACCAAGTCATCATATTTTACATCATTTTACAACTCATCAAAACTGGATCTAGACCGACTGATTCACATCTAAATCGGGTTGTACTAAGCATCAAACAAAAAAAATGGTCTTCTTAGTTAACCATGAGAACCAGTGGTCGTAGTTATCGGAATCAGATTAGACCAAATCAATCAACAGCAGTCAAATCTATTAAAACCAGAATTAGGTCAGACTGAACCAATCAACATAGTCAAACCCATTAAAAACCAGTTGATTTGACGCAAACCGCTTCCATTGACCTCCACAGATGCACCAACTGCCAACTGGTCCGATTGAAAATGGGGTAAATAAGTTTTTTCACCAAGTAAAATTAGTGGCACCCGGTAAAATTTTTCTTCTGATTCTAATGCAAACACTTTCAGATGTAAATATTTGTCATGAACACAATGTTTCAAAAAAAAAATGACAGAAGGAGGAAAGAAGTTATGCTTCATGTCCTCCTCATATTCTCTATTTCAAGTTCTATAACATCAAGTTCGAATTTCAGTATTACAATTAAGGAATGGAGTCAGATATCTTTGTAGAATATAGTTCAGTACTTACACTCAATTTCATGACAAGGGTAAACTATCTTTAGTTCTACACAGAGCTGTACAATATATTAGCTAAACGAAAACCAATATGTGCAATATCAGGATTCAAGAAGATGAAACGGCGACGATCAAAGTTCAATCAATCATTCAAAGGCAGTGCCCACGCTGGAATGGGGAAGACAAAGCCAAAAATGGTGTGGTTAAGATGTTAGGCTGCATAGGCTGGAAGGAAAATCCTGTTGATTGTGGAACTCCAATTGGCGAATGCTGCACGGAGCTGTCGCCGGAAAAGACAACAGACAAAATTACAGATCATTAATCTATACCAAGTTTATATGAGCGGGTTTTTTTTTTTCAAAATAACAACAAAGCCTTATCCTACTAGGTAGAATCACCTACATGAATCAAACAATCATTGTACCCTATTATGTATCATGTCTACAGTGAGATTGTTTACACATAGAAAGAATTTCCTTAATGTATCGAGGGTGGAGCAATACAAAGGGGTAGAGGAAAAGAGTTCCTCTAAACCAAAAAAACCCATATGCTTTACACCATATAGATGGAAAATGCCTAATTCTATCCCAAACAACAGCTTTTCCAGGTCTATCATTAAAAGTTCATAGATTGCTTTCTAGCCATAGTGGAATATATAGCACATTGCCACAAAATGTAGCCTCTTTCTTTCTACCGAAACCTGTAAAACCTCATCAAAGGAAACTGATCTAGTTGGCACACCTAGGATTTTCCAAACATGACGAATGAAGAACTCCACAAAGAATCAATATTACTGCCTATGACCGACGAGGAAAGAGAATGAATATAAAAGAACTTACCTGTATGACAATGATAATGACAATGATGTCTCTGCTGAATTCTGAACTCCATTTTGATCAGGAGATAACAATGTCCAAAATACTACATCACACAATAACCATAACTCGTTATTAACAAGAGAAGAGTTGGTAAATGTTTCTTTTTTATATTTAAAAAAAAAATCGAGATTAAAGTAGAAATTTCATGTCTCATCCATCGGCATCTAATACTTCAATTAGTAACATCTAATTACTACTTACTGGTACTAAGTAGAGCCGTTTAATCTTTCAATTGTGTGGCCTATTTCCAACAACCAAACCTAGGTTTGGCATGTTTAGTTCACGGGAAACCTAAGATGGTATATACAGAAACTAAGCAATTATTTGCTGTATATGATTGTCTTGGGTATCATTATGAGTTTATGAGCAACTACTTTAGTTTCCCTCAGTTTGGCCACCATTATTAATAAGGTTAAGGGGTTCAATTGTTTTCTTTTTCTATTTTCTGATTATAACAGGATTCACTTGTTTTCAGAGAAGAAATTTTGTCCATGCTGGTACTTTCTAGTTTCTACTTTGTCTTTATCAAGAGAATTAAAAAAAAAATACACCCTTTAAAAATACAGTTATGGGGGTTCAATTACTAGGAAACTAACAGAACCAACTAAGCTTTCCAAAAAATTGAAATAAGCAAATCTAGCTTTTCAAATGTTAAAACTGGTATCTTCTCTATAAAAAGATGAAATTATGAGTTTTAATATAGGTCAGAAACTAAGAATTACCTGACTGGTCTGAGTGATCTTTAAAATCCGAGCAAAAGAGCATATTCTGCATTTTGTTATATCACATAAAAGTCAAAATATAGATAATTATCTCAGGTATTAGGATCATAACTTATAACATAAAACTAGAATATGCAATGCTCCTGAATTTACAGCATTGTGCACCAACCTCTCCCATGCCCTCAGAAACATTGTGAACCAAGTCTGCAAGAAGTGGCAATATTAATGGTTTGGCATGTCTACTATTGATAAAATGAAGGAGAGGATGAAGAAAATTGAGAGGGCAATAAGGACCAAAAGTTCAAATCAAAGGAAGAGGTCATGATATAGAAAACAACATAGATTCAATATTGTAAACTGAATAATTATCAGGAGAGTAAGTAAACATAGAAACTTATAATATTTTCTCACGATAGAATACAGAAACTTGAGCAATCAAAACAAAACAAAAAACAGCAATCTCATTGGTTAATATTTATCATGAGTAGATAAAAGTGACAATCAGTAATTAGATTGCTAAGTATATCACCTTTAACTGGCATTCATTTAGATAAATGCACATACAACAAAAAGGCATCCCTTTAGTCTTTACTTGATATACTCTCACAGTCTTATTCAATCACTCATCTAAGAAAATGTAAAATTTCATTTAGAATGCTCAAAGAAAGGCAATGCAATCACTTGTCTAAAGTAATAGACTCCAAGTCCAGGTAACCACATTGGAAACCATGAGGGACTCAAGTTCCATATGCTATAGGATCTTAACATTCCATGATAACTGCAGAATCAGGAACTGCATAATGTTCACGAATCCATCAACAGCTTTCAGGCATACACCAACGGAACTCTAATTTACAACCAAGGGTAGAAGGCTTTGGTAACAATTGATACAAACTTCGGAAGAACAACACAAAAACTAAGGAAGGTCGAGGTTATAAAAATCCATCAGAATTTATGCATGGTTGTTTTCCCTACCAACAAAGCACAACGTAGACCTGAAAGCAAACTTAGCACACTGACCGAAAAAACCAGCAAAAATATTTAGAAACAAGGGATATTTCTGCTGTGCAAACATCTATTAAATAAACGACACCAAACATGCTACTGCTATACCAAAAAATGGGTGACCCAAAAGAAAGACTTAGCCCAACTGATTATATTCAATGTTGTTATATGAATTATTAGAATAGTATTTACCCAAGTTTGGAACACTAGGCTTTACTGCTAATGTCAGGCCAAGAAAACAATCATCGGGATCAGGGCCAAAATCCTGCAGTTTCAGCTCAAGATTTGGCTTTGCCCCTGTAAATTGAGCAGAAGGAGAACAATAAACAATATGTTCAAATATACATGGCATCTATCTAACAAACAAAAATGGTTCAAAGGAAGGATTTAAGACAGAAAGAGAACAGGAGTGCCTCACTCTTGCTACTCAGCTTCAGCTCAAGTGGATCGCGGGCATGAAGTGAAGAAGGAACCCATGTATCAACCTGTGCAGTAAATATTAG
>NC_029793.2:13633153-13638948 GCF_000816755.2 Arachis ipaensis | reverse complement strand
GGAAAAAAGGATGTTGCAATGACTGATTTGCATCTGGTCTTCTTGATGGGTCCCATGATAAGAGTTGCTACAGAATTTGCAATGCAGCAAATATTAACAGATAGCACTATTAACAGTGTCAACAGTAAGTCATAAACTTCAGTATTGTAAAGTTCACAAAGTGACAAGAAATTACTGAGATAAAATCTATAGCTTCCAAGCTAGCATTTGGAATGATATCAGAAAGCTTCATAGGTGGAACCTGCCCAAACCATTAGGGAAATTAAGAAATCATGAAATAGTGATGAAATAAAAAAATATGACAAACTTGAGTAATATTACACAACCAGATTCATTTTACATGAATACTTACAAATTCATGACCTACAAGTTCCAACAGCAGAGAATTGTTTGTGCCCATGGGGAAAGCAGCTAAATCTGGGGTACCAAGAACATGGTATATTTTGTACATTTGATCTATCTCACTATCAATGACGTAAAAAGAGCTCTGTAAGAACCAATAGAAGCCTAACAGATTGTTTATAGAAATGCACAACATGACAAAACAAAACAATTCATTCTTTTGAAAAAGATTTTAGTTACCATATCAACTATAACTTACAATGGAAGAAAGTTTCACATATATGCCAAGATACGACTTTATAAAGAGAGAAATACATACACACCAAAGAACATTTGATATAAAAAAATGCATCTAAAAACACCTTAACTATAAAAATCATTGCCATAAATAAATAGCTATCACAATCAGGAATATTGAATATTTCATTATTATGCTCCACAGCGACAACCAAATATTTCAAATTATTGAAAGTGAAACCGAGGCAGAAATAAAAGCACGACAAACATAGTGAAACAGCATGGGTCCAAGGTAAAATAATATACCTTTCACCCGGAAATATGGGGGTCAAAGTGAAAAGCTCAGCTAATATTGCACCAACTGCCCACATGTCTGCAAAATGATTTCTATTCATTAGTCACTACCTCAAGAAGAAAAACAACAATAATATCATCTATGGTTTGATAGCATAAATGCCAAATAAGTTTAACTATGCAAATTATGAACATCAATGTAATATGTCCATTTGAATACACAGAAGTCAATTCGTAGATACAGGGGTATGTGTAATTTCAAAGGTGAAAGTGAAGGTCTGAATATGCATTTGTGAAAACAAAAGCTTTGACTTCAGAGGAAGATTTGAATTTCCAAATATGTATTTTCAAAGTTATAGAGATTGATTTCCAAGAATCTTAATAATTATAATGTTGTCCAGCAATGAATGGATATCGAGCAACAATAATTCGCAAAAATTAATTGTGATAACTTCCTCTCAAATATGGGAATGTAAGAACCATCTGTGTTGTTCATAAATATAAAAATACCACCTTAATTGCAGGAGACAAAAACTGAGGTGGATATCACATAAAACCTTAGCTGGATAAACAGCAAATACAATTGACAGGGAATCTACAAATAAGTCATCCTTAACAATTTAGCCATAAGTAATGGGCTCAACAAATTGTGCCCAGAAAATGGAGTGTTTGTGTTAGTTTTTTGGGAGACCCCAAGAGTAGTTCTTCCTGCCAAAACCATTTTGAGTCACTATTGATGGCTCCCAAAATCTAACCCCAAGACACTCTGAAACCTTCCACATACAAAATGAAAATATAAAATAAAATAAAAAATCTATCTATGGATTGCAACAAACGTAAAATGGATTAAATCCTAAATTCAAAAGCAGACAAATGCCTACCAACAGCAGGAGTATAACATGGGGATTGTAACAAAACTTCAGGAGCTCGGTACCTGAAATCCCAAGAAAATGATCTTAATAAAAAAGTAAATAAAAAATATCTTCTAAAAAGTTAGGTACTTCAGCCAGACCCAAAATTATTGATGTTAATCCCAAATCCCAATATGTGCATAGATAATTTGATTTACAGAAAAAAGGCAGAAAAAATGATGAAACAAAAGAGACTCACCACCGGGTAGAAACATATTGAGTGTAAGGAGGCATCGACGATACTTCTCTAGCCAAGCCAAAATCAGCAATTTTAATAACATCATTTGTCACGAGCAAATTCTCTGTTTAGAAGAAAACATCAATACTAAATCAAAACCCTTATTATTTTTTAAACTCAAGTGCTCAACAGTATACCACAAGATTTACAAAAATGGAATTACATGATTTACCAGGTTTTAAATCCCGATGAAAGAATCCTCTCTTGTGCATGTGGCTAAGTCCTTGTAGCACTTGCTTCATGAAGCGCCTTATCCCTTCCTCTGAAAAGGGCTTTTCTCTGTCTTTTATTAATTGATAAAGATTACAGTCCTGAAAAGATGAAATCTAATGTCAAGAACTAGCTGGTAAAGAAAAATGGTAATACAGTCCTCCATCTAACCTTCATTAAATAATATAGGGTCAATTTTCCAGAAAATATTTTTCTTGCAAAAGGAGCCCATTAACACACTAACACTATTGCATCTTACAAGCAAAGTGTATCATTATTGATTTTAGGTAATTCATTCATTCACTAATTTGACGTCCTCAATTCATGGGCAACAATCTTTTATAGAAGAATATTTCTCAGACAATACCATTTCCTTCAATTTGTAATCCTCCCATTCTCTCCTCCATCAATTTTTATCCTTTTAACTTTTTCATAATAAAAATATATCCGTTTTGCATATCATCTTCTGGTCTTACATAATAAGTAATAAATAATTCAAAATTAAAAGAATATAATATGGCAAATAGATCATATATATACACATACACACACACACACACAATGAAGAATAACTATTTATTTACTTACCATGTAGTCAAAAATGAAAAACAATTCATTATTCTCGCTTATAACCTCTCTCAATTTTATGATATTTGGGTGATTCATCTTACGGAGGGCCTGCAAAAGGAATGCAATGTGCTTCAGTGGAGAAATGTTAACATTTAAATGCAAAATTGTTATTACAGTTTTAAAAACGAATTAAAGCCACCTTTATAACAAAAAAAGTTTAATGTTGCACATACCTTAACTTCTCTTACATTTGTGTATTCTTCCCAGAAACAAAACTTTCTTTTCAACCTTTTGACAGCAACCTAATAGACAAAACCAAAAGCATAGAATCAAAAGTTATTCAAAAATAACAAATGTAATCTATTGCCATTTACACAAGGACAATGAAAAAAGCCACTTCTTCACTTTTAATACCTACCCACCGGGATCTCTGCCAAAGCTTTCTTTCTATTGGCTTTTAGACATTTTATACACATTTGTTTAGTAATTATTCATGCTAAGCAACTTTTTGAAACTTATGATTAAAACCATGTTAGTTCAGAATAATCATTATTCTACTTAATCAGCCCAAAGTATCAAATATAAATAATATGATAAGCAATCATTTTAAATATTTTTTAGCAATTTTACCATATAAAACCAGCTTTTTACATACAATACAATAAAAACTGATTTTCTTAAAACTATTTTTGATTTGCACTATCCAAATGTAACTTAATTCTCATGAAATCGGGTACTAAAAAATTCTTTAAAAAGAAAGTGTACAAATAAGTGATTATTAAAATAAGTTTAACATGTCAGCTTTCCCAAACACACCTAATGCATATGTGTGTGAATGTATGCAATCATGCATGTTCAGTGTATGGATATGAACTATTCAATTCAAAAAAAAGTCAAACTTGCCAGCACAAATTTACAGTTTCAAAGAGTCTACTCCAATTTTTTCTGGGCATGTTCACAGATATGTCAGCACAAAAATTATCTTCCAAAGTGGTTCAGTTGCTAATACTAATAGTGCGTACAAACGGGAAAAGCAGAGAAAAGAAATGAACACAGTATTTAACATGGTTCAACCTACAAAAATAAGAGAACTATAGAAAGAAAATTCATTATGATCAATAGGAATTACTTAGAGTGCTCACTAAAGACTCAAATCCTCACTCCAGTGTAAAATTAGTAGTTAGAGGAAGGACTTGTGTGTGTCTTTGTGCCAAAAACAACTCTCCTAAAAGCTTAAGCTATTCAATGGAAGAAGTTGAATAGTCAAGCATCATCATCTTATAAAGTAGACACACTGAAATAAGAGAAACATTTTTTCTCGACATATGAAACTTTGCAAATTAAATGCAATCATTGAAGGATATTTACATGAACATACTAAAGTTGAAAGAACTATGTGTAGATCGAGATGCTTACAATCTCATTAGTTCTGGTATCATGGGCTTTATATACATGACCGCAAGAACCATCTCCAAGCTCTTTCAAAATTTTGTATCTACAAAGAAAAAGACAGAAAAAAATTTAATGTGCCGAACTGCAAATAGAATTGAGACTCCAGCTACAGTACGTAAGCCAGAAAATAAAAGGGGAAAAAAATATTTGAAGAAAACCAACCTTTCCATTATTAGAATTACAACACTATAACCAATAACACTTCAAAGAGATAGGAAAAGACTCCATGAAGAGATGTTTAACTGTCAACACAGTGTTGGCACTTGATTTGTAGACAATAAAGCATCTAATATCATCAACAATCCATTCTTCGTCGAATAATTCATTCACAAACAGCAAGCAGTCTATCAACATGTTGCGAACCTCAGAACCCCAGTTGACTGTGACATATCATAGGCAAATCCATTGTGATCATGTTGACTTCAAATCGAGCCCGTGTTATCGGAAGCGGGCAATAAGCTGCAGTCAAGAGGGAAAAAAGGTTAGTTCTTCTCTGAAACTCCAGAAATTAGCTCCCTTGAACGTCAAGGAAACAATATATTGACAGGAAAATACAGTATCACCATATAATATAGTATCATGTTATGTCACTTTACAAAATCTCAATAATAAATATATCACCTCATAGTCAACTATTGCTCATAGAATCAATCAACCCACAATAATAAAAAGAGAACCTTCATCAGGAAAAAATGCAGATCTTCCCTTGAAGACACTGATCTTAACAATATCTACATACACTTTGCTATTCTATTATGCAATTTATTCAATTCAAACCAACAAAATCAAAATTCATTGGCCAACTTATCATGTGATCCCAAAAAATAAATAAATTAATAAATTAAAATATTTTAATTATTTAATAAATAAAAATATTAAGCGAATGAAACCAAAGAATTGATTCCAAAGAATACTGAAACTTTTTAAGAAAAAATTACAAGGTTGAAAGCAAAAGTAAATATAAGAAAGAAAAAATTTACCTTGATAATAATCTATCCATAAAAAATATATCCTTTCAAAAACCGAAGAATTAAAATCATGTATGAAAAAAAATTAAGAGAATCTCATTCTCTCAGAAAACAAACCGATTAACAAAGAAGCGGGGGGGACAAAAAAACAAAAACAAAAACAAAAAGCTTAATTCAAGCTGCATTCCAATTTGATTACCAGCCAAGAACAAAAGCAAAAGAGAGCAACACAACAAATTGGAAATTGAAAAAAATAATGAGAGACACTGAAAAATTAACTCACCGCGTAGAATAATTGGATAGAATAACGAAGCGAATCAACGGAGACACAATTACAAATCAGCAATGCGAGGGAACCTTAACGGAAAAGAAAACGAGAAAACGGATTTCTAGAGAGAGAGAAGGGTGAAGAGAGAGGAAATTTGGATTAGCGAAGAAGCCATGAGATAAAGAGACGGAGGTGAATTCCATAGAAGAAGAAAAAAAGAAAGAAAACAAAGGAAGAAGAAACCAAAGAGATGTATTAAATTAAATTTTTCTTATATTAAAATATTTAAAGAAATAGAGGTAGAT
>NC_029793.2:13625684-13633104 GCF_000816755.2 Arachis ipaensis | reverse complement strand
ATAGGGGTAATTAAAATATTAAAGAGGATTAAATATTGTAAGTTTCTTTATTTAATTATTTTATTATTTTATTCTTTTTCTCCAATTGAAAATGTGGCTGTGGGTGGGGTGGGGACGGACGGTGGTCCCCACTTTGGATATAAAAGTGTTTTTGTTGAATTACCTTTTTGCCATCTAAGTTTTTCTGTATTAACAGAATTGTGTAGCGAGTTGACGATTTTATCCGAACATCAACAACTAAAAGACAATTTCACCCCCACTGGCGTACGCAGAGACCATTTTACCCTTAAGCGCGTCAAGTGGGTGTTGGTGTCTGGTGGGTTTTAAATTTAAATCCGGTTGGGAGCTAATGGGTATAATGTGTATAATGGACTATTTATTTTATTAAATATAAGTTAAAAAATAAACATCTAAAATAAAATACTATTAATTTTTTAAATACAATACATCTATACTATCCAAAATAACTATCCGAATATTAGAAATAATAAACATCTGATATCCTACTAAATCAAACATTCCTAATCTCATTATACAATACTCCATTAACTCTCTATACTTCCTCTTTAAACCTTTAATGAAATCGATTTTGGAATCAAATCGATTTGATTTAAAATATAAGTAAGTTTTTTTTTGGTGACTAAATATAAGTAAGTTGTTTTAATTTGAATCGATTTGATTTTATTTTAAATTCAATCCAAAATTTATAATTTAAACTTAATTGATTCGCTTAATTTTGACAAAATAAAATCAGTTTTAAATATCAAAAGAAATAAAACTAAAATCAAGGAATAACAGACTTCATCATATTTATGAAATGTCATTGAGTTAAGAAACGAATGAAACAAATTAG
The DNA here is from genome assembly GCF_000816755.2 of Arachis ipaensis. Classification (NCBI taxonomy): domain Eukaryota; kingdom Viridiplantae; phylum Streptophyta; class Magnoliopsida; order Fabales; family Fabaceae; genus Arachis; species Arachis ipaensis. Next base: position 13,632,251 of record NC_029793.2, on the reverse strand, counting down.
GTAATTATTTCAGTTAATGATTCTCTAGATAAATGAGAAAACAAATCAAGGAAAAAAATTTTACGCATTTCATGTATGAAAAAGGGCCTAGTGAAAGGCCCTTTCTATTTTACGCATTTCATGGCCAATAGAGAGAGAGAGAGAGAGCCCAATTCGAGTGGTAAAAAGAAAAGTTTAATTAAAAAAGGGCCTAGTGAAAGGCCCAATTTGGCCTAAAAGTGAAAAGAAGAAGAATGTGCGTATAACTCAACTAGGCCAGTTTCCTTGGACGAATGGCAGAATTACCTGCCCCATTGAGAGGCGGGTTTGAGTCTTGATTAAAGTAGAACTAGAGATAGTGTATGACTCTATGTGAGTGAGTACGTGTGTGTTGTGTAAGACCCAAAAAAAAGGCCAGTTTCACAAAACATAAAATAGAATAATAGTAACAAATAGAAAAATAAAAAGAGAATAAAAAAACCTTTTAAAGTCCAAATCGCAATGCAAAAATCTCACTTAAAACATAAGTATCAGAAAATCCGGATGCTCAAGCTTGTGAGTTGTGACTTACGAGCTCCAAGTTGGGAGCTTGCACTGTGAAAACTGTACTAGAAGTCTCTAGTATGGATTGTGAGATGGATCAGGAATTTATGAATCGAGACGGTCGTCGAATTATCTGGCTGGAGCAATGGAGAGTTGAGTAACTGAGGGGGCCTCTGGCTCCCTTTATATAGTCGGTGGTAATTATCTTATCTTATCTTATCGAGCTAAGGTTGGGTCAGGATATTGAAAGTTATTAATCCGTCATTGGACCGTGAGGATGGCCCAATCTTAAAATTGTCTGATTTGGTGACCGTTCTGATGAAAGACCCAAATCCAAAACAAAAACCCAACTTCCACCTCAAAAATATGGCTTCCTACACACAAAAAACTAGCTTTCAACACATAAAAAATTGGCTTCAAACACATACAAAGCCAACTTCCACCGTAGAAAATCAGTGCCCAACATTCTGAAAACTAACTTCAAATACCTGACTCTACCTCAGAAAGACAGAAACTAATATTGACACAGTTCTACCTTAAAGAACCAATATTTATAATATACGGCTCTATGGAGTTAGCATTTACAAATTACAATATACCACTCTACTTTGGAGAGCCAGCATTTATATTATACACCTCTACCATGGAGAGCCAACAATAATACACCGTTCTATTTCGGAGAGCTAGATTTACAACATATAGCTCTATCTTGGAGTGCCAAAATATATAATATACATCTTTATTGCATAAAGCCAAAATCATCAAACAATGTAACCCCAGAAAAATAGTTTAAAAGAAAAAGTCAGAATTTAGGAAACATAGGAACTTGGCATCCGACCTCCGGTCTTTGAGGACTTTGTTCCAAATTTTTTCTTTGAACTCAATAAAGCCACTTAACTCACGGCTCAAACTAAACAGGGTTTTGGGAATCTTGAATAACAAGCACAAATTACTTTTTATAAACCAAATCATATGAAATTATATCTTCATACTCAAATCACATATTCATATTTGAAAATATATTTTATCTAAACCTTTTTAATAATTTAAAAACGATTAATTAAATCTTTACTATGAGGCTCCGCATCTGGATTTTACTCTCTTACACATTTATATTATCTTATTTTTACTTCAAAGACTCTTTTGATTTGAATGCAAGGATTTTTTTACATGTACCACCTCATTCGACTTTTAGAACGACGAGTCTAGAGTAAAAAGATCAGTAACATCTTTGTATTTTCTATCCATTTTTTTACAATCTTATTCAAGTAAATCTAAATTCCAACATTTTATTTATTCTTTTCTAGCTAGAAGCCATATTCAAACTCAGATGTGACTATTTAGGAGGTTCATGATATTTCACTTGAACAAAGTCACTTACCTTTCGTAAGTATTTTATTAACAACACACATCNATTTTTATTTATGACAAATTTATTATAAAAATTAACTCCATGTTATTTTTTGTGTCATAAATAAAAAATAGAAATAACCAACTTGGGTTGGTCGAGTGGTCAGCTCACTCGTCTGTTTAAGCAAGTGTCGGAGGTTCAAATCCCGTCTTGTGCATGCAGTAACCCATTGGCCAGCGACAGATCCGTGACGGATTAGTCTTTGACCTGTCGGGTTGGGAGATACCATAGGAAACAAAAAAAAAATATAAAATATCTCTTTTTTTATTAAGAGAAACTAATTTTAATTTTTATTGTGTTTAAATTTTATAAATAAAAGTAAACAATTCAACCAAAAATTATTTTATAACGTGTAAAAATTAAATTTGTTTGTTTATATAAATAAATTTAATTAATTATAATTTAATATAATAATATAAATAATATTTAATATCATTTTAATATAATTATTTATATTAATTATGATTTAAATAATTAATATAAATTATTAATTAAATAGAGACATAATTATTTAATAAAAATCTCTGTTCAAAAGCATTCTCTCTTCCAAAAGTATATATAAAATAATCAAATTAGAGGCCCACTACTAATCCATATAATTATGTAATTAAGTTGGCCTAAATCCAAATAGAGTCTGTGCATTAATGACGAGTGAAAATACGCGCTTTATCTTCTTCTTTCAAATATATGCATACATCATATTCTTCTTCTTCTTTCAAATTCACGTATACCTCCTCCTCCTTCTTCTTCTTTGCGCACACAAATTCTTCTTCTGCTTCTCCTCATCCTCCTTCTCTTCTTCTTCTTCTTCTCCTCTTTCGTTATCGTCATCACCAACAACTCCAACATTATGCTAATGGATTATTTTTCAATCGAATTGAATGGAATACAATTGTTAAATTAAATTGAATTGAATGGACGCAGGTGTTCTGAATCTGAATTGAATTGATAATATCTAAATTGTAGACAGAGGTGTTCGAATTTCATTTCATATAATGGATTATGTTTCGTTCACTAAGTACAATCAGGTAAACTGAAATGGTCAACACCACTTAACCGAACACCAATCATGTGCTGAATAAACGTGATAAGCATTCAATCAGTAAGAAAAATATTTCTGCATGCACAAGAACTCAACTGAACACATTAACAATCAAGTGAATTAAAATGAGTAACTCCACTTAACCGAGCAAAATGTTGGTGTTGTTGGTGATGATTATAACGAAAGAAGAAGAAGGAGAAGAAGAAAAATATGCGTGCGCGAAGAAAAAGAAGCAGAAGAAGAACCTACGTGCGCGAATTTGAAAGAAGAAGGAGGAAGAGGAAGAGGAGGAGAAATACTATCCTTGTTGATTGAAAGTTGATCACCATTTATTCACCACATGAACATTGTTCGGTTCGGTGGCCTTTGTAATTTTGATTCACCAGATGAATGTTGTTCGGTTCGGTGGCCTCTTTTTACTTTGTTCAGTGTTTAAGATTATTGTGATAGCATGCAGCAATCATTTCCTAGCCGTCTCAACGTAATAACCTCATTCAACTGATTTGAAGTTGATTCATTCATTGTTTCAATTCAGAAGTCCAGATCGAAGAAGAAAACAAAGAATAAGAAGAACGACGAAGCTAATTAGGTTGAAGTCAATCCAGATCCATAACCGAAGAACGCGAGTAGAGAAGAAGAAGAAAAACAACAACAAGAAAGAAAACGCGAGCAGAGGAGAACAGCGAAGCCTATAACACAAGAAGAAGAAGAAGATAGGTTGCAGCAAAGGTCATAGAAAGTTTACGTTATATGTAACGCAGCGTGAATCGCAAACGATTTGGAGATTGGAGGAGGCGCGTATAACCAAAAAGACTTGGATAACATCCATGTATTTTTTACATGGATGTAGAGCTTTTCTCATCAAATTATGATTAATCGGTTAAAAAATTATAACCACATTTTAGTTAACCAATTTAATGAAATAATTTTAAAAACCAGTTTTAATCGGTTAATTAAAACTAAAACTAAATTTTATCATTTTATGCAACTTTTGTGTTTAAATTGGTTATTCAATTTTTTTGTACAAACCAGTTTTTTTTTTTTTTGAAAAATCTAATTTTTCTATGTAAAAACCGATTTTTTAAAAAATCGATTATTTTTTAAAAGTGATTTTTATTTTTATAACCAGTTAAAAACTAATTTTTAAATTTTCGAATCGGTTAATAACTAATTTTATTATATAAAATCAATTTGATTGATTAACCAAATTATATTTTTGACTAACCCAAAAACAAATTTAATTTTTGAATTAATCAAACTATGTACCGTCCTACTCTCCTCTTAAAAAGCACCAAGAGACTCTTTTCTCCTTCTCCCATGATTGGTCCTGCTTTTGTAAGAAATAAGGCCTCAATTTTTGGTCGTTGGAGTTGCTCTGATACTCAACTCCAACCTATTTCAGTTACTTTTTCCGCTTTAAAAAAGATCTGTCATTACCATTCTAAGAACAACGCACGTCACTATTAGCATTTTGTTAATGACGTCAATTTGATTTAGTATTTGAAACATGAAAAATACGTTTCTTGACTGTTTTAATTTTTTGTTTAATTATTTTTTTCTTGTAAATGTAAATGTGATTATGTATTCTAACTCACATTCATATGAAGCAAAAAGTTTAAGACTGACGTGATTCAAAGTTATAAAATTCGATAGTCTAATTGACAATTTTCATCCAATTTTAATTAATTTTTTATGATTTTTTTTAAGAATTGGATATCAACAAATAAGATAATAGACAACTGATTCAAAATTTTATTTTCAATGCTGAATGAAAGATCAATCATCAATATTTAATTAACAAAGAATAAGCTCCTTTGATATTCTTTTCTGTATTTATTATATAAAAAGAAAATTGCTATTAAAATGGCTACACTATTTGAAGGGGAAAAAAATATCTAGTCCTAGTCACAACTCAACTTGCATTGGTTGTTTAAAAAATTTTGGTGAAAACAAAATATCTTAAGAATATTCTTTCGGTAAGCCTGGGAATATTATTATATTACCATATTATTTGTGAAAAATACAGTATCACAATCCTGCATCAACAGAGATATTTAATCCGTTAAAAAAATACTGATTGAAATCTTCAATTGTTTACCATTATTTATTAGAATTGCTGAAAAACTCGTAATCATTTAGTTTTTAAACGTTCTACTTTAATGTTATTTACCATTCTTGCAAATTTTGTAAATTACTGTGTGAAATCCAAAAAATTCTTATTTTAGATCGTTGTCTCCATAAAGCAAATTCTTAGTTTCTTTCAATTCGTCTTATTATTCTTTTTTCTTTTAGATTCTTTTTAGTTTTTCGATCATGCACCATTTGGACAAATACCTTCGGTGTATTGGTTCGAAAAATTCTCACCTTTTATTATACTATCCTACTTTTAGACATCTTTATATTTTATATTGGAATACATAATACATATTTATCTAGAAGCAAACCAAACAAAAAAATCACCTTATACATATTTTTATTTTATAAGAAGTAACTCGTTGATAATCATTATCAGACCTCCTCTTAGCATGCCTCTTTGGATATGACATTGGAGCACAAATAGAGGTCATGTTTTTGGCATGACCATTTAGTGTTATCTGAATTCCCTGGCAAATTAGTTAATGATAATGAATACCCTAAGGTTGCTGTATATTGTCACGATGATGCGTGTACCAACAATAATGAAAAGCACTTCATATTGTCTTGCCCTGATGCTATCCATGCTTATAAACCTTCCTACAAGGACTTGGTAGCATGGTAATAGCCTAATAGGTGTCATTTAAGAAAGGAATTATAACTAATCTCAATTTATGAGCCTAAATATCCACTATTTCAAAATCTTACCCAGATAGATGGTTAAAAAATCAGACACAATATCATCAATCTTACCCGTATATTAATCACATTTTCGGCAGAACAATTAACCACCATAGTATTAAACAAGTATGTGAGTAATATTATCAAAATTGGAATAACAGCATCCACTCCCTACTTTCTATTTAGTGGTGTGTTTTTTATTTTGAGTATAATTACTAATTAATCAAAGTCAATGAAAATAACAAAATAAGCAGTTTTGGATATTAAAATATGTACTGGTAATAAAATTTGTTACAAGCAAATTAGCAAGGATGGATAGACAACAAAGGCAGGTACATCTTGAAAATTTTTCCAAGTAGTGTCAGTGATGTCTATGACGATCTTTCTCCCTTGAAGAGTAGGAGGAACCATGATAGTCGCGATCTGAAAATAATAATAATAATAATAATAATAATCATAATGATGATGACGACGACGCCACCGCCGCATCAAAGGCGGGATTTATCGCTAAGCCCAAAAAATAAAATAAAAATAAATAAATAAACTCATGCAGATTCATAATCATACCACGTGATGAATGGTGTTTTGACTTCTCTGAATGTCCTGCATTTAATACAAGAAATTATCTATTCTAAGTGCCCAAAATAAAATAAAATAAGATTCAAGACAAAAGTAAAAACTATAAAAATACCCGTTTCCTTTGATCTCTCCCTGGATCGACGACGATCTTTGTGTTTGTCCCTCTCAATCTCCTCTCGTTCGCGTTCTCTGTCAGAAT
>NC_029793.2:13619583-13625433 GCF_000816755.2 Arachis ipaensis | reverse complement strand
CTCTGTCCCTATCCCTGTCCCTGTCCCTGTCCCTGTCCCTCTCCCTGTCTCTGTCTCTGTCCCGGCGAATATCCCCACTGGCCTCCATTTTACGGTCAGACTTGGACTTCACCGTGAGTTCATCTCTTGCTCCTCCATCTGTTGCTGCACTCTTGGATTCATCATCGGATTTCTTGGATTCCCTCGGCTTATCAATTTGCTTAACCAATGCAACTCCAACCGATTCAATATCGGCTTCCCCAGTAGCTCCCTTTGGAACTGCAGTGTCAGCATCACCTAACGGGCTACTTTGCGGAACATCCTGCAAGTTGGCAGTAATTAAAAAAATTGTTGGATCAAAACTTTAGTCGTATTGCAAATGATACTGGCTTTACGAAATCCACACGGCAAATTATCGATCTTATAACTGAGAAGTGAGAACTGAACTGACGCTGATACTGCACTCTACAAAGGCAAATACTAAATGTGGAAAAACCAAAAACCAAAATAGCAGGCATCACCTTAGGGGTTGACTGAGACTTTGATTCTATGGATTTGTTGGAGAATGTAAATGAGTCCCCATCTTTGGAGACTGGTGTGTATTGTGCCTTAGGTAGGCTATAAAGGTGAGCCAGAACCCTGCACACTTCGTCTATCCCAGACTTCTCTGCATCAAATGCTTTCCACCATGGTGGATTCTCCGGAAGGGGTACTTGGAACCTACGAGCAGCAGCATACACAACACCACAAGCGACGACCTCACTCTTAAATCGAACACACAATGTAGTGCGCAAACTGCACAAGAAAACAGAAAGCAATTGAACGCTAAAATTAATTAAAAGAAATAATCACCATATAGTTCTAATAAAAGATGTTTAATACAAACCATAATAGAAGATACTAGCAAAGATAAACAACTGATGAGTGAGCAATACTTCTACTCTAATCCAGATGCTTGAATCAAATGTTTCTAATGTTTATGACACAAAATTTTGCGAGTTCAGAAGCATCATGTTCAACAGGTCTAACGGCAAAATGAAAACCATGAATATCCAGTGACGCTTTCACATGTCTTACAATCATACTTACCCATATCTTCAGCCTAGAAAGTACGGCACTTGCTGAACAGGTTCAACAGCTTAAAAAGAACCTTGGAACTTCATATGCTAAATCCTAATAAAGTTTAGCCAAATCTATTCCCCTGCCTAGACAAAATATTCGTCAAAACATATTTACATTTTCAAAATAACTTGTTTTCACCAAAAACCGTCAAGCAAATCTGTCTAAGATCCATATCTCTATTATAAGTCGTAAAGGGCATACCAGTAGTCCAGTACAATGGTACAAATCATCATAAAAAAATATTTAAAGTGGAGCTATACTAGAACTAGATGCAGACATTTCAAAATTGAAACTCGTGTTACTAAGAAAGCGTGGTTAATAGCATGGAAGTGAGACATACATATGTATGTTCACATAGACAAGTACACAATCAGCAATTATTTACCTATCATTAGCTAGATTCCAAGCTTCTTGCCTCAATTCTGGCGGTGTTTCAAGAGTAGCAAGGTAATTTGATATGAATTTATGAGGATGCTCAACATGACAAATGAACCCCATTTCTTTCAAAATATGTCTCTCCGTTCTACTCAACTCCATCTTTAAATCAACATATTTCTGTTCATAAACATGGAAAACAATGTATTCAAATAACAAGAAATTACTGAGATATTATACACACATCATATGATTGAATCAGTTTACTGGAGGTACAGAAGGCTTCTGACCTTGGAATACAAGTCTAAATGCTCAATTGGCAAGTTCTCCCTCCTGCATTCCATTCTGTGAAAAACTATGATTACTTGTCTTGCTTTTCTAGGGCTTTCCTCCAGTTTTGAAGCAAGCCACACACAGCTTGCAGCCACTTTCTGCAGAAAATAGACATCATTATCATTATCAATTCAAATCAGGAAGCACATAGAGAGAGCAAAAACAGCAGATAACATATACAGTAAGTCAGTAAGAAAATATTGACCTTCACATTGAACCTTGCAAATGACTTCTTGCAATAGAAGCGATGAAACAAAACCTGCCCAGTGGCCATGACTGCTTGTGGTCTACCAAACAATTAAGGGAAAATCCATCCAAATCAAATACATAATTTAAGATTAGGCAGAACACAAGAAATCAATCAATACTAATATGCAGAAAATTAAAATAGTAAATAGGAATATTCATGAGAACAATAACTAAAAGGATACAACCGAAGCAAGATGCCACTTTCTTGAATGAGATCACAGCCATAGATTCTAAGGGTGGTCTCAGTGGCTTCATCTATGCCATCTTTTCTGGATGGTGAATTCTGTAGCTGCTCATCTGTCAGATAGAATGTGTCAATTGCAGTGTAGATCATCCCTTTTTACCCGAACAACTAGCTGCAAGAATGAACAGAAACGAAACTCTAATTGAGAATTGAAGAAAATTTTGTGGATCACGGTGATGCACAGAGGTATTTTATGATAACAAACTATGCATTGCACAGGCACTGATGTGTACACCACAATTTTCCTTAAAAGAAATGAAATTTCAAACGAAGAGAGGAAGCAAAACTTTGCCAACAAAAGTTAATGGTAAGTAAAACTGTAAAAGTGTAAGGTGTTGGATCCTGAATTTGAATCAAGGGATGAACAAAAATAGAAGTTTAGATCACAGAGAACCTAATGGACATAATGATGTAAAAAGATGCTAACAAACATCAATTAAGGATATTTTAGCTTACTAGTAGATGTATTCTTAAACTTCTGCTGATGATATACATGTTGTGGGTTCACCAAGGTGAAATTATCATCCTCATAAAAAAAAATAAAAAAATAAAAAAGATGAGGAAAAACACAAGTAACAAGAAATCCCTAGATTTAATACTCTATACTCATCAACGACAAAGCCCTAAAAATAACCGGAACATAAGGTTGCCAATGACAATAAGAGAGAGTGAGGGAGTGCTGCCAGTTAGAGTAAGAGCCAAAGAGAGCCAAGGCTGCAGGTATCTTGAACTGCCTAACCCGCAGCTTCACCAATGTCTCAAGGCGGGGAGAGATAAAGTCGCATTCAAGGTAGTGAACTCGTAGTTTTTAATAGGGAACGTAAACATTACTCTTCAAATATATATATAAATTTGACAACATGAAATTAATTTCAATTACAATTTACAAGTGTTGATAATAAATTAAAAGATGATGAAAGATGATGATCATTTTCTACTCCTCTAAGACAACAATAGTATAAGTTTCACCGTGATTATTCAAGTATATTCAATAAATATTTTGAGTCTTTGGACCAAAAAATAATAATACGAAGAGAAGAAAAAAATGGAGTCTATATATATTGATTGATTTTTGAAGCAATGCAGCATCAAGAGCTGAATGGAGCTCAACATTATTACAATCTATTAACAATGAACAGACAAATTGGGAAACAAGAAGAAAATGAAAACAAAATTTACAGAAAAATGAAAGATTACTCAAAGACTCTTGTACACGAAATCAGAAAGGGAACAGGCAGAGCAGTGACAAGAAGAATCAGAAAGCACAAACCTAACCTTAAACACCAAATCACTATAAACATCACAAGAAGCAAGAACTGATTGCACTATAACACCATCACTATTGTATCCACCCCAAGAATAACAGAGCAGAATCAGTAGAAATAGGAAGAAGCATAGCAGAAAAAAACCTACCTTAACCGACGTGGCGGAAGCAACAGGGTGGAGAGAGAAGGAGCGAGTCGGCGACGATTTGGAGAGAAAGAGGCACGGTGCCACTGCAGAGCAAAGTACCAGAGGAAGAGGGAGCACCGGCTGCACTGGTGCCTCAGCCAGAGCACCGAAGCGACGATCTCCGGCGACGGCGAAAGGAGAAGAGAGGGTAGAGACCGAGAGAGACGAAAATGGAGCAAGTAACCTAGGGAGGCTAGGGTTAATTCTTCTCCACCGATTGGGTCTGAATTCGGATCGGGTTTGCACTGGTCCACGGTAAACAATCTTTTGAGCAAGCCTTCTTCCGCAGACGTGGCTCGCCGGCAGACTCTCGATTCCGGCGATTCTGTCTACCTTGGTCGCACCACTACACAGGAAAATTTTTGGTCGGGTAAAGTTAATATTCAATTTAATTTTTAAAATTTGAATTGAAACTAAAATCTTAAAATTATAATTGACTTAATTTATATTTCAAAATTTATTATATTAACTAGTGTATGTTTTCATTGTCACGGTAAATTTTAGAAGGTTAAATTTAACTGTGTTTGTATAATTTTTTGGAGTGTTTGAGAATACTCTAGGTGGTTCCGGAACATTTTAGAATGTCCTAGAAGGTCCTAGAATACCCTAGAAGGTTCTAGAAGACTCTGAAAGGTCATAGAGTATTCTAGAAGAGTGTAGATGTATATAGAAGTATAAAGAGTGGTATGGAATAATCTAGAAACATGTAAAGAGTTGTGGTAGGATAGATATTCCTAAATAGAATAAAACCCAAATCAGCCCTGACAATTACCTCGAAAGACAACGAGGCCCCTGACAAAAAAAACCTCAATCCGGCCCCTAACAAAAAAAAAACTCAACCCGGCCCCTGATAATTACTTCGAAAGGACAACGAGGCCCCTGTGCCAAAAAAAAAATTAATGTTATTTTTTTTGGCACAGGGGCTAATCTGTCCCAAAAAAAATTATCAGGGGCCGGATTGGGTGTTTTTTTTTCTTGGGGGCCTCGTTGTCCTTTCGAGATAATTGTCAGGGGCCGGATGGGGTATTCACTCTTGTAAATAAGGTTCTGGATGATTAATCTGGACCGTTGATTAGATTTAATCATAACCATCCATTGAGGAGGTGGATGGCTATAAATAGGGGTGAGAGTTAGAGTTTGGGTGTGTATGAATCATTTGTAACCACACTTGAGCAATAGTGTTCTTCCACCAAAACTTCTTTTCTCTTGTGTTCTCTTGTATTCTTAGCTTTCTTGCTAAGTATTGAGGGTTAGGCTGACTTGGTCTTAACTCAAGAGGTTGAGTAAGTCCGAGTGTCGGCACGGTAGCGTTGGAGTGTGTCCAAGACCGTGACAATTTTGGTATCAGAGCCTGGTTCGAGAGGGAGCACAAGTGATTTGTGGGTATGGCTTCTAGTATCACCATGGAGCATATTGAGTCTCAAAGGGGAAGTAATGCTATTCCTTCTTAATGGGGAGGCAAGAAGGTCCGTTCTTCAAGTGAGCCTAGAGGTAAGGACTCTAACTTCCTAGAAGAGAGAGTTTCTGTGTTGGAGAATGTTCTATCCTCTATGGATGAGCGTTTCCAAAGGATAGAACATGATAAGGAGACCCTCGAGGCTCACGTGTTAGGAGAACTAGATGCTTTCAAAGAAAGCATGCTCCAAATCGAAGAGAAGCTTGAGAATTCCTTAAAGTTATTTGAGGAAGTTCGAGTTTGGTTCGAAGAGGCAAAATCTCGACCAACCATTATAAGGGAGACGACAAAGATTGATCTCCCCAAGCCAAAGGAGTTCAAGGGCGTAAGGGATGCTCGCGAGGTGGAGAACTTCCTATGGCAAATGGAGAGGTACTTCGAAGGCCAAAGGGTGGTCGAAGAAGCAATAAAGGTACGCACTGCAGCTCTCTACCTTTCTAATAATGCTACTTTGTAGTGAAGGAAAAAGTGCGTAGATATGGAAAAGGGTACTTGCAACATAGCCACATGGGAAGATTTCAAAAGGGAGTTGAAAAGACAATTCTTCCCTGAGAATGTGGTTTATGAAGCAAGGAAGAAGTTGAGGGAGTTGAAGCACAAGAGTACGATTAGCGACTACGTAAAGGAGTTCACTACTCTC
>NC_029793.2:13600243-13619479 GCF_000816755.2 Arachis ipaensis | reverse complement strand
ATAGGGGAGACTCTAAACCCAAGTCATCCTCCAAGCCTAGTTCTACTAAAGGTGGGGGAGACAAGGGAAAGAGTTTCTCAACCAAGAAGGAAGGAAAATACTCTTCAAAGAAAGAGTACGAAGAAAAGAAAAAGGCTTTCGTGTCCAAAGGAGGATGCTTCGTGTGCAAGGGACCACACCAAATGAAGGATTGTCCCAAGTTAGGGACTTTGGCATCTATCGCCGAGGAATGAGAAGCTCAAACTTAAGTAACTGAGTGTGTTGGATCTATCCAACACATGAATGCTGTGAAGGGCAAAGAGGCAAGCACTACAGAAAAGAAAAGCTTGATGTATGTCAAAGCCTTTATCAATGAAAAACCCGTCATGGCTATGATCGACACTGGTGCTACACACAACTTCATCACGCCTGATGAAGCAAAGAGGCTTGGGTTGAAGATCACCGAAAAGAATGGCTGGTTCAAACCCGTAAATACCAAGGGTGAACCCCTTAAAGGAGTAGCAAAAAGGGTTGAGATGACTCTTGGTTCTTGGAAGGGCCTTGTGGATTTCTTAGTAGCACCCATGGACGATTTTAAAATAGTCATCGGACTCGATTTGTAAAGGAAAGCAAATATAATACCTATGCCATACTACGACGTAGTATGCGTCATGTAGAAAGGGTCTCCATGCATGGTCCCTACAGTCTCTAAAGTTGGCGGACCACCGATACTGTCTGCCATGCAACTCAAGAAAGGGTTCAAGAAGGGAGAGGCTACATATTTGGCTCTATTACAAGAGGAGTCAACATTCGAAAGAGAAGACGTTCCTCCCAAAATCAAGGAAATCCTTGAAGAAAATAAGGATGTGATGCCTCCCGAGTTGCCAAAACAACTACCACCTAGGAGGAAGGTAGACCACAAGATTGAATTGAAGTTAGGAGCAAAGCCGCCCGCCTCAACACCTTATAGGATGGCACCGCCAGAACTCGATGAGTTGAAGAAGCAACTCAAGGATTTGCTAGATGCTGGGTTCATCCGTCCATCGAAGGCACCTTATGGCGCACCAGACTTGTTCGCCAAAACAACTACCACCTAGGAGGAAGGTGGACCACAAGATTGAATTGGAGTTAGGAGCAAAGCTGCCCGCCTCAACACCTTATAGGATGGCACCGCCAGAACTCGATGAGTTGAAGAAGCAACTCAAGGATTTGCTAGATGCTGGGTTCATCCATCCATCGAAGGCACCTTATGGCGCACCAGTCTTGTTCCAAAAGAAGCATGATGGTTCATTGAGACTATGCATCGACTATCGAGCACTTAACAAGGTAACCATCAAGAACAAATACCCCATTCCTTTGATAGCCGATTTGTTTGATCAACTTGGTATAGCTAAGTGGTTCTCAAAGCTAGATTTGAGGTCAGGATATACCAAGTGAGTTTGTTTGATCAACTTGGTAGAGTTAAGTGGTTCTCAAAGCTAGATTTGAGGTCAGGATATCACCAAGTGAGAATTGCCGATGGTGATGAACCTAAGACCACGTGTGTCACGAGGTATGGATCGTATGAGTGGTTGGTGATGCCTTTTGGCTTGACCAATGCTCCTGCGACCTTCTGTACCTTGATGAATGAGATTTTTCGACCTTACCTTGATCAGTTTGTAGTGGTCTACTTGGATGACATTGTTGTCTATAGCAATACTTTAGAGGAACATGTAGAACACTTACGAACCATGTTCAAGATCTTGCGAGAGAATAACCTATATGTGAAGAAGGAAAAGTGTTCCTTTGCAAGGGACGAAGTCCACTTCTTGGGACACATCATTAAAGATAGAACTCTCTGCATGGATCAAGGAAAAGTGAAGGCTATCAAAGAGTGGGAACCTCCAAACAAGGTATCTGAATTGAGGTCATTTCTTGGGTTGGCTAATTACTATCGGAGGTTTATCAAGGGATACTCCGCCAAGGCTGCACCATTAACTGATCTTCTCAAGAAGAACCACTCTTGGGAATGGTCAAAGGAGTGTTAAAAGGCTTTTGATGAGTTGAAGGCTGCTATCACAGAAGGACCAGTACTAGCGCTACCCGACTACTCAAAGGTGTTTGAAGTCCACACTAATGTTTCTGACTACGCTATTGGAGGAGTTTTGATGCAAGAAGGACATCCTATTGCCTTTGAGAATCACAAGTTGAATGATACAAAGAGGCGATACACTGTCCAAGAGAAGGAGATGACCGCGGTGGTGCATTGTCTGAGAACTTGGCGTCACTACTTGCTTGTTTCACACTTCATCGTCAAGACAGACAATGTGGCTACAAGCTACTTCCAAACTCAAAAGAAGTTAAGCCCCAAACAAGCTAGGTGGCAAGACTTCTTGGTTGAGTTTGACTTTGAATTCGAATACAAGTCAGGAAAGACTAATGTGGTAGCAGATGCGCTGAGTCGCAAGGCTGAGTTAGCAGCCATTTCTATGATTGAAGGAGATATTATGCATATCATCAAGGAAGGGTTGCATCACGATCCATTAGCCAAGAAGTTGGTGGAGTTGGCTAGAGAAGGTAAGACCAAAAGATTTTGGTTAGAAAACGACCTTCTCTACACTAAAGGGAGAAGACTATACGTCCCTAAATGGGAAAATCTAAGAAGAAAATTAGTGAGAAAATGCCACGACACCAAGTGGGCTGGTCACCAAGGTCAGCGAAGGACCTTGGCACTCATTGAATCTTCTTATTATTGGCCTCAAATGTGAGATGAAGTGGAGAGCTATGTGAAGACTTGTCTTGTGTGCCAACAAGATAAAATTGAAAACAAGACACCAAGCGGGTTGTTGGAACCTCTGCCTCCATCAGAGCGACCATGGAAAAGTGTCTCTCTAGATTTCATCTCTGCCTTACCGAAGTCCGAGGGGTTTGGATCTATTCTCGTGGTAGTGGATCGATTTTCGAAGTATGCTACCTTTATACCTGTCCCTACTGACTGCACTGCAGAGGAAGCAGCACGACTATTCTTCAAGAATGTGGTGAAGTACTGGGGATTGCTTAAGAGCATCATTAGTGATCGAGATCCACGTTTCACAGGACGACTATGGACAGAGCTGTTCAAACTCCTTGGGTTGGAGCTTCATTTCTCAACAAGCTTCCATCCTCAAACCGATGGGCAGACTGAGAGAGTGAATGCCTTACTTGAGTGTTACTTGAGGCATTTTGTAAGCGCTAATCAGAAGGATTGGACAAAACTCCTAAACATTGCTCACTCTCTTTCTTCCTCTTACTCAGGGAAGAGCCCTGGAGCTTATCATATGATTAAGTCATGGGAAGAACAAGCAGATGTCACTCGTTCTTACCTCGACAAAGCTGCCAAGAGGATGAAGAAATGGGCAGATAAGAAGAGGAGGCATGCAAGCTATCAAGTGGGAGACAAGGTAATGATCAAACTTCTTCCACAACAATTCAAAGCCTTTCGCAAGGTTCATAAGGGCTTAATCCGCAAATACGAAGGGCCATTTGAGATCATTGGACGTGTTGGGGAGGTTGCTTACAAAGTACAACTCTCCCCCCTCTATGAAGATCCACCCGGTCTTCCATGTGAGTATGATTAAACCATATCATGGAGACCAAGACAAACCGAGTAGAGGTGACTCAAGTCGCGCTCCGCCCATGGTAATTAGATCCTTTGATAAAGAAATCGAAGAGATCTTAGCTAATCACATTGTGCGACGAAGAGGGGTGCCACCAAGTATCCAATACTTGATCAAGTGAAAAGGGCTCCCGATAACCGAAGCTAGCTGGGAAACTCGCGAAGATCTGTGGAAATTCCAAGAACACCTAGAGCGCTATCATGAACAGAACGCGACGAGGACGTCTACACATTAGGTGGGGGAGAATGTCACGGTAAATTTTAAAAGGTTAGATTTAACAGTGTTTGTATAATTTTCTGGAGTGTTTGAGAATACTCTAGATGGTTCCGGAACGTTCTAGAATGTTCTAGAAGGTCCCGGAATACCCTAGAAGGTTCTAGAAGACTCTGGAAGGTCATAGAGTATTCTAGAAGAGTGTAGATGTATATAGAAGTATAAAGAGTGATATGGAATAATCTAGAAACATTTAAAGAGTTGTGGTAGGATAGATATTTGTAAAGAAGGTTCTGGATGATTAATCTGGACCGTTGATTAGATTTAGTTCTAACCATCCATTGAGGAGGTGGATGGCTATAAATAGGGGTGAGAGTTAGAGTTTGGGTGTGTGTGAATCATTTGTAACCACACTTGAGCAATAAAGTATTCTTCCACCAAAGCTTCCTTTCTCTTGTGTTCTCTTGTATTCTTAGTTTTCTTGCTAAATATTAAGGGTTAAGCTGACTTGGTCTTAGCTCAAGAGGTTGAGTAAGTCCGAGTGCCGGTACGGTAGCGTTGGAGTGTGTCCAAGGCCGTGACACCGTGTACCGCACGGGATAATACATAAAATTATATAAAAAAAATTTATTAAAATTTAAATAAAAAATATATATAGTAATTATTATTTAAAATATTTTACAATTTAAAAATAATTAATATTTATTTTAATCAATTTGGATTGGTTGAATGGTTATTTTATTTGTATGCTTAAGCAAGTATTTGGAGTTCGAATCTCACCCTTAATAAATAGAGTATCAATATGTGGTGGATTAATCCTCGACTTGCGGAGTTAGAAAATTCGTAGAAAAAAATTATATTTATCTTTAAAATAGATTAACTTTTCACTAATAGCAATATTTATGGACTTTTGTCTTTGTTGAAATTTAGTTAGGACAATTTTATTTGTTGGTATCGTATTCATTCTTGAAGTCAAAACATTATGATCAACATTGTTACTTGTTAAAACTTCACATTTTATGAAATGATTTTTAAATTTTCAAATTTATAAACTTATGTTATTACAAAAGTTATTAAATCGATTAATATTTCTTGATAACATGGTGTACTGAAATACCATTATTGAGTATTAGTTAATATGAAACGAAACCAATAATAACTTTTGTTATTCAATATATAATTTATAAATACATTTTCTTCACTAAAAAAGAGATAATTAATTTTTTTAATTTGAATTAAAAAAATATCTTATAAATATATTCAATTTTTACATATACTAAGTGTTATAATATTAAATAGTATAGTATTTGCTATAACAAAGACTCAAAATATTAATCCAAGATATATTTGGGCCTAGTAAGACCTCAATGCAAGGTAGATCAGCTAAAATCCATTGTTAGGGTCTCAAATCTGACTTAGGTTCATTACCTTAAAGGCCCAATGCAGATGAAGTCCACGTGTCTTCTCTTAAATCGACTCAGATTGGATCTCCGTTGCTAGTTAAATATGGTAATGAGTACTCAGAGGAGCGTGAGAAACTCTCCTCCCATCCCTCACTCCTATTTTTAAAAAAATGCTCCCGTTCCTTCTCTGTCATTGCAAGTTCTTGTTTAATTACCCCTTAGGGAATGCAGATCTCCTCGATAAACTTTTGAAAAAAATTAACACAAAAAGACATAATATAATAATCATAAAATAATTAGTTCAATATAATTCAACACAATTTATAACATATTCGTTATGAAAAATAACATTTCAAAAGGAGAAAACATAAAAACATATTCCAACATAATAACATAACATAATTTTTTGGGACGATACTGAACGACGTAGTGACGGACTTGAGAGGTAGACAAAGTGAGTTAGAGAGAGAGATGATCGAGGCTGAGAATGAGTCTGAAAGAAAAAGAAAGAATTCGAATTGGAGGCAGAAATTAGGGTTACTAAATTCAAGACATGAATTTATGTATATATAAATTATGATAAATTAATAATTTTATTCCATGGGGCGAGTACTTATGTCTATGTCCTCATTAGGGGTGGCAAACAAAAAAGCCCGCCTTGTCTCGCCAAAAGCCCGCGATCTGGTGGGCTAGCCTGTCCCGCCCCGCCTAGTAAGGCAGTCTTAAATTTCTCCCCCGTCTCCCCTAATGGTAGGTTGGTGGGCTCTCTTTTTTTATAAATTATTAAATATTAAACAATATATATAATTTCACAATAATTTCAATAAATTTATAATTTTTAAAAATATAAAAAATTATAATTATAAATATGTAATAAACATAATTATAAACTAAAATTTTTTGAAACAAAATAATAAAATTAATATTATCCAAAGCAAAACAAATATTGTCCAAAATATATAATTAAACATCTTCAAGTTTATAATCAATCAAATATAAAAACATAATCCAAAATATAATTTAGAACATCTTCAATTATCATCTTCATCCTCTTGTAGATTAATAACATAATAAAAATTTGTAAAAAAATGGTCTTGACAAAATAAAAAATTGGCCCAGCGGAAAAACATGCACCGTCCCACCGAAGCACGCCAAAGCTCACGGATTAGGCGGGCCTTTTAAGTTTGACCGTCTCAAATTTTCAGTCCAACCCTCCTTTTTTGTCAGGTTATGCGGGTCAGTCCAACCCTCCATCATTAAGTGAAGAAACCTGATTTTTATATAATAAAATAGACAATAAATAAAATATATGAGAATATGATATGAGACATATTTTAATTATATGAAATTGGTATTATATAATATATTTTTTCTAAATTCTTATTACTTGTTCGTTGCTAATTTTTACATAATAAATTCTATATTACTTTTAAAATTTTAGCATAATTGAGTCTAATTTCTACATTTTAAAATAAATTTACTCAAAAAAATTAATATGTAAATCACATTAATATTACAAATTACTTTTTTAACATAATTAGTGATGCTCATTTGAATCATTAAATTTAGCTTTTAATGATATTAATTATTAAAGTCAACCTATTTTATTATCTTGTGCCTTCAAAGAATTTACACTACTAACATAAAAATATAACAATTGAAAAAAAATTAATTATAATGGGTATATTCATTTTAACAAATATTCTTCTATCTAATACTATAAAAAATATATTGGCCACTTTGAATTGCTACAGGTCAACTTCCATCCACATTAGTAGAATGCCTAAATTAAGATATATTCATCAAACAAACAATCAATAAAACACTCATCCGTACTTTCTCATTTTGGGTACATTTATACATAAAAAGAATTATACATAAAGAAAAAAAAAAGAAGAAGAAAGGAAGAGTTGAAATAGTAAGAGTAATAAAAATTATGATTCTTATAATTTTGTGTGGCCATCTATATATAGTAGACCAGACAACTTTGATTATATAATAAAATTAATTTGTATTTATTCCAATCAACTTGAATAAGTAAGAAATTATCTTATTTTAATTTAGTCTTTAATTCACATTATTTGAATTTAGCTTAATATATATTATTTGATTTGATTTGATTATTAGTTGAAAATATCTCAGTTGTCTATTTTATTCATAAATTTATTATTTAATGACTAATAAATTAATCAAATTAATTAATTAGTACACACAATAAATTTGGTTTAATAAATTAAAAGAATTAAATTCTAAAATACTAACAGAATATTAAAATAAATAAATTAGGAAATATTACCAAATCAAATTGATATAAATTATAATAAATTATATGATATTTAAATATCTAATCAAATCAATTAGTTGATATAGTTAGTTTATCGTAATAATTTGTATTTAATGAGTTAAAAGAAATAAATCGGAAAACACTCTCAGAAACATGCCACGTCAACTCCATCATTAAGTGCAGAAATCCGATTTTTATATAATAGAATAGATTTACGTTAATTTCTAAATTAATTTTTATAAATAACGTATTGATTTTGCACATTAATTTATATTAATTTATAAAAATTTGGTCTATTCTACTTAAATGTCATGTATGTAACTAAGATTTATTACACTTCTTATAAATTTAAGGGGTTTTCTATATCCTTATGAAAATGATAATAATAAGTTCAATTTGAAAATTTTTGAGATCTGAAAGTAGTAGTCAATTTTTGAAAGCTCTACTCTAATAAATCTTGATCACATAGAATCTAAGCGAGGAATTCAAATTACCGCAAGTTAATGTATTAAATAAACACGCCGTTCACAAAAATCAGCTCAAGGACTAATGCGAGTTACGATTACAAATTTCGAGATCTAATTTAAATCTATTAGAAATATAACTAAAAAAATATTAAACAATATTTTTTTAAAAATATAACTAAAAAAATAATTAAAATATTTATAAAATATAACTTTAATTTTAATAATAATGACATAGTCACCATAATTATCATAACATGTTTAATAAAATATTTTTGTTTTAGAATTTAATCAACAACAAAAAATTATTTACAAAATACAATATTTCATTTATATTGGTTACTATTATGGACCTGGTTCCTGCTAGGTCCCTACTTCGGACCATCCTCCAACTTGGACAACTGGACCTTGACCCCTATCGCAGCTCGAATCGGCCTTACAATTGCTAACAAACATTTAAAATTAAATATTTCTCTTATCTTAATAAATAAGATAAGATAAGATAACTACCCCAAACAATATAAAAGGGAGTCAGAGGCCCCTCACGAATGTTACCCATTCTACACATTTTATATTTCTTAAATCCATTCTAATTTGGACGTGGGAGTGTCTTTGAAGGTACTACCCCCGCCGCTCCAATCAGATGATCCACAACCACCTCGACTCGCAAGTCTCTGATCCATCCCACTACCCGTACCAGAGACTTCTAGTACATTGGCGTTATCTGTAAGGACCTACCAAGTCGTGGCGGCATGACGAAGAATCTCAGGACCAATCCTCAAGCCATCACCACGACTCAAACCTGCGAAGCCCAACACCCAAACTTTGAGATAGCAACCACCCCCACCCACGGAAAGATAACCAGTGCCATGCACCGCCAGCCAACCCCTGATCGGCCACAACCAAAGGAGAACGATCGGCAGCCCGATAAAGCTCGAGCATCCGACGGTCTAGGAGATAAAGCCATCCAGATAATCCAATAACTTTTTCTCATAGTGCAAAAACTCGAAGGCTGAGTCACGTCCAAGGAGCGATGCCAACCGAAACACGCAAGCGAAGCAACCTCTAAGACCCGATCCCATCGTGAGACCAGGAACGACATATCACCCGAACAATGATACGAAAAATAATGCAACCGCAGCGTTTCCAAGGATCCAGAATGCCAACGTGACGAGGACGATCAACGACATCGTCAGGATGCCAAGCGAACACGAAACGAGCAAGTGATAGTGGGAGCCACCCCATTCACGGAGAAAATCCTGAAAGCCAAACTCCCAAAGGGTTTCGACAAACCCACTGATATGAAATATGATGGGACAGTTTTGACGATGTCTCCAAAAAGTTTATGGCACAATTCACCACCAGGATCACCAAAGTAAAACATCCGATCAACCTACTCGGGATCACTCAAAGACAAGACGAATCCATGAGAAAATACCTCGACAGGTTCAATGATGAATGCCTAATAGTTGACTGACTCACATACCCAGTAGCCAATCCTTGTCTGACCAATGGTGTAACATGCTACTACACAGAGCTTTACGCCTAGGACGTAAATCAAAGGTGATGGGGCGCTACGACCTCTAAAACAAAAATACGTAAATAGATTTATATGAAAAAATAGTTTAACTATGTGCCTTGTAAGAAAAGATTATCAAAACAAGACTGAAAACGCGTCACACTTGAAAGGTGATAGGATAGAAGGCTTAAACAGAGAACCAAAGAGACAAGTATATAAACGGAGTTTCAAAATATAGATACATAAGTAAATATAATAATGGAGAATATACATCTATATACAAACTAGAAACACAAATGCCAAGTTCCAAAAGTAAGTTCTTCGCTCCCAAAGAGTCTTCAGCAAGCTCAACGTGGCATCTCACATCCTGCATCTGAAAACAATATATGGAATGAGACCGGGGTTCTCAGCATGGTAAAGGTGCCCGCATAGTTAATATAAAAGGTCATAGAAAAGCCAAAGGCATTCTTAGAACTCCGACACTCAAATTTAAACTTAAAGTTCAACTAAACCATAAATTACGTAAACTCTTTAGGGTATCCAAGTCCCAATCTAACTCTAACTCTACAATTCATTTTCTGTCTCATTAAACTCTAACCCTACAATTCACTTTCTCTCTCTTCCAACCCTATGAAACACCAATGGAACAACCCTCGTCACTCTTCTACCAAACGAGGGATCTCTCAATTGCAAACACATACAAAACAGACAAGGAAAGCACAAGTATATATATATATATATATATAGCAGTTACAACAAGTAGAACAATTAGCAGATAAGCAGGGATACGCAGTTAAGCAAACCAAAACAATACACACTCAAGCAAAATATATAAATACACATGATGTATGTCTGTTCTACTGGCCGTGAGCTCACCTGTCGGTTATTTTGCCAGAACCCGACACATCCGGCAGCAAACCCGGATATCGTCTCTCTGACATGCTCCACACTCTTGGGATATAGTGCCAATCACACTCTTGGGATATAGTACCCGCCACACTCTTGGGATATAGTGCCCGCCACACTCATGGGATATAGTGTCCGCCACATTTTCTGAGATAAAGTGCTTCCACACTCTTGGGATATAGCGCCCGCCACGCTCTTGGAATATAGTGCCCGACACACTTCCCAGGATAAAGTGCTCCCACACTCTTGGGATATATCGCTCGCCACGCTCTTGGGATATAGTATCTGACACGCTCTTGGGATATAGTGTCCGACACATTCATGGGATATAGTGCCCAACACACTTTACAAACAGAGAGAAAGTGATGCAACAAGAACGGAACAGAACATACAGTCATAATTCACAATCATAATCATAATACTCATAATCACTTTCAATCATTCTTCTTATTCTTCTTCCTCAGCTCTTACCCGGAGCTAGTGGACAATGCCACTGTATCTTATCCGGTCTCATATATCTCAATCAATCTCATCATATCTCATTCAAAGTTCATAATTAACTCAGTTCTCCTTATTCTTCTTTCTCATAGCCAACCTCATCATCAAACACCTCTCAACTCAGCCATGTTTCATTACTATGATCATTATCTTCATTATTTACTTCTTATTCAACATTTCTAACACCTCATTAATTCAGATAACACTTCGTAAAACCTTCCCAAATATCTCCTCAACTTATTTAACAGACTCATCCTCATTCTAAGGCTTAAAAATTCACTAACAGACCTTAAACAAGTGTAAAAGAGGTTTGAAAAGGTAGAGGTAAGGTTTAAAATTCAAAAAAATAATTTTCAGCCAAAACAGGATTCTGCGTACGCATGCTCATACTCGCGTACGCATGGGTGTAAAATGCCAAAGTCGCGTACGTGAGCTTTGTCTGCATATGCGAGTTTAGTGGACAGAGAAGAATCCTCGCGTACGCAGGAGTGTTTCCGCATACACACCCATTGCAGAATTGGTAAAAAGCTGCTAAGTTTCCAGAAAACTAGTTTTACACGCCCAACTTTGAACGTGCATAACTTTTTATTTTAAATGATTCTTCATCCGTTCTTCGAACGACATAAATTTTACAGACCCAATTTTTAATCAAGATAATTTTCATAAAATTTTGAGGTCTAGAAGTCAAGTTATGACCCGCCAAAGTTGGTCAAAAATAAGATTTTTACCAAAGTTTACAAAACCTCTAGTTTTTCAAAATTATGAATCCAAAAACCAAATGTTTCACTACCTAAACAGCACCAACTATTCCTAAACATATTCACACTCCTTTTAATCACTCTCAAACATATCAACATAAAATTTCATCAATTCCAACCAATTAATTCACATTCAAATCAACACCACTCACTCAATTCAACACTAACCATATTCACATGTATTTCAAACCCTCCTCAATCATCTCAACTCATAATTTCATCAAGTTCACATACCATCCAATCTCAAATCAATTGTACACATACACACATTTATTCGCTAATCATATTAACAATCAAACTCAAACCAAACTTATCCTATGGTCAATTAGCCTAAGTTTTCACGTGACGTTAAACATTAGCTATGAGAAACCAAAACCATACATTGGGCAATTCCTCCCTAAGCTCGGAACACCACAAAATACACCATTACACAAATGTCCAAAGCTCTAAATGTACACCAAATAAAAAATCTAGCCACAAAGAATCAAACTCAAGCTTCCAATATTCACTCCCAAGCCTTCATTTCCATGGATTTGCCTCCACAACACATAATTTAATCTAATACCATACAAATATTATTAAATCAACATAGAGTTTGCTATACCAATAATTTTATAAGGGTTAGAGGATCCTCACCTTACCAACAGATGTTTGGGACAAGACCCAGCAAGTTTATAAAGCTAATTTGATTCTAAACACCAAAATTTAACAAAATCTCAACACATTTACCCAAAGTTTTCGAAATTGGAGAAGGAAGAACTGGGTGTGAAATTGAGATTTTTTTACTAAATTGTTCAGTGATAGAGAATTCCAAGATAAACGTGTGGCCGCTAATGGCTTGTTAATTGGAGCTGTGGATTGAAAGTTATGGAAGATTGAATTTTTGAGTGGCAAGGGTTTTGTGTTTGTTTCCATTCCCTCTCTTCTCCGTGGACAGAAGCATGAATGAAGAAGAAAGTTTGATATCAAGCCGATATACATGGGGTTAGGTGGGTGGGCTTGGGCTGACTTGGGCCCAGTTCAATTGGTTCGGCCCGTTGGCCTAACTTTTGGCCAAAACCTTTCAAATTAGTGTCAAAATTCGTATTTTTAATATTTTTACCTTTCAAAACTATAGAATTTAATTTTCTAATTTCTTTAAATAATAATTAATTTATTGACTAATTATTTATTAATTATCCGGGGGTTTACAAATGGCCTCATGAACGAAGATTTCTAGAAGCACCTCACCACCAAACCAGTCTGGACCATGCACGAAATCCAAAACATCATGAGAGAATATATAAATGACGAAGAGGTAAGCCAAGTCGTGACTGCCAATAAATGGCAGGGTACCTCGTAGCAACCCACCACCAAAAGATACCCTAAAAGAACACTTCAAATCCGCTGCCCCAAACCGACCGTGCATAGTAGGGAAGTTCACAAATTACACTCCCTACCGCCCCTATCATCTACCACCAAATAGTGGAACAAGACATCCTCCCTAAGGTGCGACAACTGATAGAACGGACAAGCAACAACAAGAGTCTATACTGCAATTACCACCGAGGATACGGACATAAAACTCAATATTGCTTCGATCTAAAGGGCGCTCTCGAACAAGCCATCCGAGATGGAAAACTCCCTGAGTTCGCCAAGATCATCCGAGAACCCAGGAAAGCTGAAAGAGATAGATCACCAGAACGTGAAGGACGCAATCCTAAGACGTTACAATAGGCACCCCAAGAGAGTCTGGAGACCGACCCCACCATAATAGTAAATGTGATCACACGAAAGGACGCACCGAAAAAGTCAAAATTAGCATTAAAAAATGACCTCAAAGTCCTAGCCATAACAAATCAAGTACCAACCTCTTTTGTTCCAGCGGCGATCACGTTCTCCCCCGATGACTACCAACACGACACCTCGGTGAAAAACACCCCTTTCGTCATCTCGGCAAGGTTTGGGACTGGTCTGGTGAAAAGAATACTGATCGATACTGGAGCTGACTCCAACATCCTCTTCTGAGGAGCCTTCATTAAGCTAGGTCTCCAAAACTAAAATCTGCAAATCCATTGCAACGGGGGTAACCGGAGTCGGAGACAACTTTCTCAAACTGGGCGGTTAAAGCCAGAGGAAAACCATACTATCCAAGTTTGTGATCCTCAAAGATTTCATCACCTACAACATCATCCTCAAAAGAAAGACAATCAACGATCTATCTGCCGTCATCTTCACCAAGTTCCTAATTATGAAGTTCCAAGCCGATAATGGCACCATTGGAACGATACACGGGGACTGAGAAGTGGTGGTAGAGTGCGACAACACCAGTTTGGCCCTCCTTAAGAGGTCCTGAGACGCAGCCGGGATCTTCCTCACCGACCTCGATGCACGACAAGATGGCCAACCCCGACCTGAACTAGAAGGAAACATGAAACAACTGCAAATAGGGCAGACCAATGATGAATTCACATTCATCAATATGAACCTACCCTACGACCTAAAGGATGACCTAGTTAAGCTCTTCAAGCAAAACAAGGACTTGTTTGCATTCACCCCGGCCAACATGCCGGGCATAGACCCTAATTTAATGTCACACCGTTTGGTCGTATATCCAATAGCCAAACTAATGGCTCAGAAGAGAAAGAAAATGTCCCCCGACCAAGCATCCGAAGTTAGAAAACAAGTCAAAGCCCTGCTCGAAGCAGGCTTCATCCGAGAACTCCCTTACACGACCTGGCTGGTAAATGTTGTACTAGTTAGAAAGACAAACGGCAAGTGGCAAATGTACGTCGATTACACGGGCTTAAACAAAGCCTATCCTAAAGATGCCTTTCCCCTACCAAACATCGACAGACTAGTAAACGCCACCTCAGAACATCAGTACCTCAACTTCATGGACGCCTACTCTGAGTACAATCAAATACCCATGCACCGGCCTGACGAGGAGAAAACCTCATTTGTAACCCCCCCTCCGATGGCACGTACTGCTACACGGTCATGCCATTTGGGTTAAAAAATGCCGGAGCCACCTACTAGAGGCTCGTCACCAAAATCTTTAGAGACCTCTCCAGAACCAAGCTGGAGGTCTACATCGATGACATGTTTGCCAAAACCTAAATCGGCGAGGAGCTTATCAACAACCTCGAACTGATATTGGACACCTTAAGGCAGCACCAAGTGCACCTTAACCCGACGAAGTACATTTTTGGGATGGAAGCTGAGAAGTTCCTAGGCTTCATGATCACCTAATGGGGGTAGAGGCAAATCCAAAAAAATGCAAGGCCATTCTTGAGATGAGCAGTCTGGCAAGTTTTAAGGACGTCTAAAGGCTGACTGGACGATTAGCCGCCCTTTCTCACTTCCTCATAGCATCGGCCCAGAAAGCCATCCCTTTTCTCAAACTCATGAAAAATGGTATAAGTTTCAAATGGAAACTCGAGTGCGAAGAAGCCTTCCAACACTTTAAAAAAGTATTGGCAGAACCCCACATACTCTCCAAACCTAGAACCGGGGAGACACTTTACCTCTAATTATCTATAACAGAGGAGGCACTAGCTGTGACGCTCGTCTGAGAAGACAAACAAAAAATACAAAGTCCCGTGTACTTCATAAGCAAGGTCTTCCAGAGTGAAGAAACACGTTACTCCCGACTCAAAAAACTTGCCTTTGCACTGTTCATGGCCTCTCTACGCCTCCGACAATACTTCCAGGTCCACCCATTACGGTCTGAATGGACTAAGTGATTAAGCAAGTGTTGCAGAAATTGGACCTCGCAGGGCAGATGCTCGCATGATCCGTCAAATTATCACAATACCAAATCGGATTCGAGGCCAGGAATGCTATTAAGGCCCGGGCCATGGCAGACTTTATAGCCGAAATGACCACAAGAAACGAGCACGCAGAAACCTGGAAGCTCCACATTGACGGCTCGTTGAACACCAGCTCAGGAGGAGTAGGAATAATACTGGAAAATGAGAACGGAATCGTCATCAAACAATCCATTCGATACAAGTTTTCTATCTCCAATAATCAAGCCGAATATGAAGCCCTCCTAGCCAGACTAACGCTAGCCAGAGAAGTCGGTGCCAAAGTATTAAAGATCTGCAGTGACTCCCAGGTAGTCAGCTCTCAAATTAATAGAGGCTACCAAACATGAGACTCTTTGATACAACAATACCTAGCCAAGGTGAAAGAAATAGCGGTTGAATTTCACGGAATAACCATCTAGCACATCCCTAGGGAATGAAACGCAATGGCCGACTTACTCCCGAAACTGGCAAGCATCAATCAGTCCTAAAAAACCGATCATTTATTCAAGAGGTCATCAAGACATCGTTCGTCTCAGTCACAAACTTGGTCGACCTCCCCATCACAAGTCAGAACTACTGGACCTTCTCCATTCTCCAACACCTTACCAACGGAAGCCTACCTGAGGATCTTAAGGAAGCAAAATGCATCAAATGGGGAGCAACAAAGTACACCGCAATAGCGGCGCAATTGTACAAGCGCAGACTATCACAGTCCCTCCTCAAATGCATAGAACCCGGCGACACAGACTACATACTTTGCGAAATTCACAAGGATGTTGCGACCACCATGTGGGGGGGACCCTGGCTCAAAAGGTTATCCAAGCAGGGTATTTTTGGCTCTCCATTATTAAAGACTCCCTCCAACTGGTCAAAACTGTGACAAATGCTAAATCCACGCCAACTTCCACCAGGCGGCCCCTCACAAACTCAGCGTCATAATGGCAGATCGACCTTTCGGAACCTAGGGAATCAATCTCATTGGTCCCTTCCCTACGGCTCTCGAACATCTCCGATACCTCATCATCACCGTCGACTACTACACTAAGTGGATCGAAGCCGAGTCCTTGGCCTCCATCACAGTTCCCTGGTGTCAACAATTCTTTTGGAGACAAGTCATAACCCGATTTATAATCTCTGAGATCGTAATCTCAGACAATGGGACCAATTCCCAGACAAACTGTTCAGGAAATTCCTGAAAGGACTCGGTATCTCCCAATGGTTCAGTTCGATAGAGCATCTGTTGAGTTAAGAATACAATTAATTTAATGATAATGACAAACATTGATTTATTGGATTAACTACCTAGTTGGGTTTAATTATTTTATTTAGTGATGCAGGCCCAAAATAATTGTGCAGTAGCCTAAACCAATGAAACAAAGCAAAGCTTTGTTCAGATGAAAATCTATGTTGTTTTGGATATAGCAACAAGGAGAAAGAGAAGCCCACTAATTGTCCAGATCCATAAAACAAGTGGCTGGCTCCATGAGAAATTAAGGAGGGCTTTAGGTCATAAACTGATGAATCAAGCCCATGATTCATAACAAGCCCAAGAAAAGATCCAAGTCCATTCAATCAATTTGAATTGCAAGAAATCAAGAGCTGGGATGTTAGGTGTCCTTCGGGTATAACACAAAGAAGAAAAAGAGAGTTCGTTGATGATGCAAACCAATTAAATAAAGCATTCCAAACAAAAAGAAACAAGGAAAGAGGAGCTACCCATATCTTCAATCGAAGCCCAAGTGAAAGTAACAAACATATCTATTGGGCCGAATGAATTGACAAAAAAATCCAAGTCCAATGCAATTCATCCAAGTTGAAGCCAACGTTCACATTGCCTGCTTCAGTCAGATTCTTGTGAAAAGAGAGAGAGTTTCTTCTTTCTGGTTCTGTCACCAGAGAAGAAAGAAAGAGAAAGGTTCATCATGAAAGCAAGGTCATATCACAGTAATCAAAGCATGTTAAGCAAAGTCAAAGGTTAAAGGTAAATAATTTCCATTTGCATGCAAGTTGATTTCTTCACTCCTTCTCCTACTCTCTGTGACACCATTTCTAGAAAGAAGAAGAAACTGGTGATAGATTAGCTCTGCTTTAAATCAATGGCTCAAAGTGTTACTTGGAGCCAAAATACCTTATCAAAGATATGGATTTGGGATTGTCACTGAGAAAACATCTTTCTGATACTCTGTAGACCTCGGTCAAAGCAAATGAATCAGTTTCAAAATTCCTAATTTTGGGGATGATTAAAGAAAAAAGGAGGCATGACTTCTGAGATCTCAAAGTCCAAGGAGTTGACTGGAGAGAAACCCTATTTGGCTCTTAGCACAAGGTACAAAAAGAAAATTGCTTCTCTATTTTGGACAAGGAGAGAGAACCAGAATCTGAGTTGTATTGAGAGCATTCCCTGTGAGAGTTCAACACTTTGGACTGTGTTTCTACATCAAAGAAACATATCACCAAAATGAAAAATAATCATAGAGAGTTCTGAAGTTGGTTCATCTGATAGTTTCAAGGTTGTGATCATCATCTCCTTCATGGTTTATTATTTTATTATTCTGTTTCAATGTTTATCTTTCTCTGTTTTCTCTTGAGTGAGAAAAGGCATAAATGTGAGGCATTTGAAAAAGCCAACTTGAGAGAAAAGGCAAAGAGAGAAACTTGGAGAGAAAAGTCAAAGTTGATTTCAGATTTTTATTTGTTTGTATTTCTGTTTTGTATCTTGTATCTGATGTATCCCTTGCTAAGTTGGGTAAGCACTTAGTATATTGAGAGTCTAGGATGTTGCCTAGCCAAATCAAGCTTATGTTAAAGTTTGGTTTGTCCCAGATAGGATTATATTGAGTCCTAGAGAATTGGTATTTGTAATACTTGAAAGTATAGTGAAAATTTCACAAACATTGTGGTGGAGACTGGATGTAGATTGCATTGCACAGAGCAACTGAACCAGGATATATGCTGGTGCTATTTTCTTCTTCTCTGCACTATTTTGTCTCTCTGTAATTTATGAGACAAAACTAAATTGTCTCCTACACAATCCTTCACGCAGACAAACAGAAGCAAAGTTTCATTTCTTGGTTTTAAGGGTTAAAATCAACTTAAAAGAAGGCCATAGATTCAACCCCTTTCTCTAGGCCATCAAGAACCTTTAGCATCCATAAACAAACGGACAAGTAGAAGCAGCCAACAAAATAATAGTGAAAGGCCTCAAGAAGTAGCTGGACGAGGCCAAGGGATTACGGGCTGATGAACTTGGATCCGTCCTCTGGTCATACTAGATCTCCTCTCAAACCTCGACCGAAGAGACCCCTTTCGGCTAACATACGACCTAGAAGCTATTATCCCGGTAGAAGTTGGGACCCCAGCCCATGAAGAACCGTGGAAGGGCACGATGAGGAAATAGAGTGGGACCTTACAAACGAGGTCAGGGGCATAGCACACCTACAGGAGTTAGCCCTAAAATAGAAAATAAGCCTAAGATACAATCGCAGCATGGTGTGATGAGACTTCGGGGTAGGAGACCTCGTCTTACGATGAAACAACATCGGTCCCCCTACCCTCGAAGAAGGAAAGCTCACGCCCAACTGGGAGGGCCCGTACCGGATCAAGACAATAATAGGAAAAGGAGCTTACAAGCTCGAACAATTAGACGGAACCGAGCTCCCGAGATCCTGGAATGCCACCAACTTGCGACGCTACTACACGTAGGAACACCCTCCCAAGCGAAGAGGTCGTTAAAATTACCTTTTTATTTTCCTTCATTATTTAAGTTGCTACTGTTTTATCGCATAT
>NC_029793.2:13597933-13599867 GCF_000816755.2 Arachis ipaensis | reverse complement strand
CCCCAACTGATGACACGAACTAAACACGGCTACCCACGGGGACCGATCACCCCCAAAACAAGAAACACGGATATCCACAAAATAAACAAGAATCTAACACAGCCCACCAAGAGGCCATGAAAGCATTCATAAACACCGAAAAAGCGGCTTAAATGGAATCAAAATAAAACAAAATAGTATCAACTTATTCATATCTAGATTTTTAAAAATACGAGATCTTACATTAGTATTTATTTTTTGCTGATGATTCTATTTTATTTAGCAAGGCTTCACAAAAAGACTATGTTAATCTACTTAATGTGCTGAATAATTATTGTCAACTATGTGGACAAGTGGTGAATTTGGATAAATCTTCAGTTTTCTTTAGGCATAACACCTTAATGGTTATTAGAGAATATCTATCTGGCATTCCGCAGGTTTCCTATGTTAGAAACCAAGACAAGTACCTGGGTCTTCCAGCAGTTATTCATAGATAAAAGAAATTAACTTTTAATTTCATCAAAGACAAAGTGGCAAAGAAGTTATAGCATTGGAAGAGATCTCTACTTTCGGTTAGTGGAAGAGATGTGCTTATTAAGACTGTAGCTATGACAATTCCTATCTATGCTCTAAGTTGTGAAAGAAATCCATATGATGATTATGCAATTCTAGTGAGGACAAAAGAATGCGGAGAGAAGGATGCATTGGGTAAGTTAAAGCATTGTTTACAGACCGAAAAATCAAGGAAGCCTAAACTTCAAAGACTTGAAAGTTTTCAATTTAGCTATATTGGGAAAATAAGGATAACGACTGCTAACTAAACCTAATTCTCTTATTTACAAAGTTTACAAGAGCAATTATTTCAAGTACTCAAATTTCTTCAACGCAGATACAGGTAGAAACCCCTCCTTGAGGTTGGAAAAGTTTGTTGGAAGGACGAAAGATATCAGAGAAAGTGATCTTTTAGAAGATTGGCAGAAGATACCGTGTTAGAATCACAGAAGAACAATGGATTAAAGATCGCTACCCACCAATTACCTTTAGCAACCCCAATCCTAACCTGAAATTAATTTGGGTCTCTCAATTGATTACAGCTAATAGACAGTGGAATCAACAACTACTTTTATATAATTTTAGCCCAAAACAATATCAAATAATCATGCAGACACGGATAGATGGGGTGAAGACACACCTGTTTGGAGAAAGGAGAAACACGGCCAGTACTCAGTCTCTTCTAGATATGAAGAAGAAATTATGGTCTTCCATTTGGGAATTAAAGTGTCAAGTTAAAGTAAAAAATTTTATATAAAAAATGATGCATGAAGGAATTTCAGTTAGACAAAGATTGAACTAAAGAATCTCTTTGGTCTCACCCATATAGAGTAGATGCTCTTAAAATGACAAAAATATTTTGCATTACTTGATGATCAATTGTCCTCAGTAATTTAATAGCATTATGGACTCACAATTTCCAACTTGAATCAAGACACATATACCCATGAAAATGATAGTTAGTCATAATTAAAAATTGCAAACTTCAGAAATATATAAAAAATATCTTGCAAGCAACCTATCTTTTATGGCACATATAAAAAACTAGAAATGTTCATATTTTTTAAGGTAAGATGGAATTTTTTGTGCAAGTTATTGAAGAAGCATAAAAGCTAGAAAAAAGTTTTCGAAGAAGGAAAAGATAAGAATATGTTTGGTTGGAAGAAAAGAAATAGAGAGAAAGAAAATAGAAAGGAAAGAAAGAAAAAGAAAGAAATTGAATGAATTTTTTTTAGATGTGTTTGAATGGAAGGAAAATAAGAAAGAAAAAAATGTTATAAAAAGACAATTTTATCCTTATATTATAAAATATATTAAAAAAAAGTAAAAGGGTAATATTAAAAATAGAAAAAGAGAATTAGTTTTTTCTTTTCAATATTAGAAAGAAAAAAAATTAGTAAATC
>NC_029793.2:13593895-13597901 GCF_000816755.2 Arachis ipaensis | reverse complement strand
CAATATTTTTATTTTAATAAAATTTTCAATCTTAGATAAAAAAAAAAAAAACATAAGCATGTATTAACATGTTAGATAAATTGTATTTTTTCTTTTTTACTTTTATTTTTTCCTGAAGGATGGATACATCTAGAAGAATGTCAAAGTAAACCAAGAAGGAGTAGAAGACAGTAGTAATTTCCAGGTTTCGAGATTGAATATGTTATCCAAATAATAAAATAATATTTAATAAGGTATGATAGGTAGTTTGTCTGGTAGCATAACAACTGTCCCACTATAATACGCACTTATCACTTATCAATCAGCAGTTCAGCACACAGAAAAGAAAAGAAAAGCAAAGCCCCACAATTCCGGCCTTTCCTTCCCTCAAAAGTCTCAAAACCCTATCCGTTACGCCCAAAATTATAGATATTTCTCTTTCTCTCTCCACTCAACTTATCTTCTCTCAACCAAACCAAACTAAGCAAAATAAATAAATATAAACAAAAAGAATCTCTCGAAATTGAAGAACCTTTTACTACTATACTCTCACACACACAACAACCACTCCTTTTCTGTTTTTCAATCTTCACGTTTTTGCTGTTACACACTTTCTATGGAAAATTGCGTCTATAACCACCTTCACCGTACAATTCTCACTCTTCCAACACCACTCTCGTCGTCGTCATCATCGGTGAGATTCTTCGCGAACACAGCAGCAACAAGGCCTCTTGTTGGAGTTTCTCTCGGCGGTGGCGGTTGCGGTGGTCCTTTGTCGTTGAGGCGGCGGAGATTGGTGGTGAAGGCGAGTGCCGGGGCCACTCCTTGCGAGTTCAGCAGCTTGAACTCGCCGCTGGAGCCGCGGTCCACGGTTGGGAAGTTCTTGAGTGGCGTCCTGCAGAACCACCGGCAGCTGTTCCATGTGGCAGTTGGAGAAGAGCTCAAGCTCTTGGCCGATGACCGTGATGCTGCGCTGGCTCGCATGGTCATCGGTTCCGGTTCCGATGAGGCCTTGCTTCACAGGTTCGGCTCTAGATTACTGTGATTCCGTTCTTGTTGGATTTTTTTGTTTAATTTTTTTTTTCTGAGTGCTAGTTTGCGAGTTTTGGCTTCGTTTTCGAAGAGATAGAGAGGGGAAGGGATTTGATTTGAAGAGTCCCTTCTCTTTCATCTGTTTTCCTTCGGAAAAATGAAACTCGCAAACACTTTATTTTGGTATGCTTTATTAGTCAGGGTTTTGGGGCTAAACCCATGCGCTATGACGGTTATGTGCAACCAGATTGGCATTCTAATTCGGTATATTTGAAACTGCATGTGTATGTTTGTGATGTAATCTGTTTCTTCGTGAGACAAATGGCTTCAATAAGGAAATTTGTTGGTCCTATCTATTTAACGTGGCTTCTCTTCATTGGTATGTGTAGATAAGTGCTGAAGTATCTTTGTTTCTCTGATTTATATTTATTTATTTATTTTCTGGTTTTTCAGGATTTTTTTTGTGGGTGATTGTGTTTAAAATTGGGTCAATGTGTTCCATGTAAGGTTTAGAACGTTACGTAGGAGAAGAAAAACCTTATTGTGTTCGTTTGAAGGTTTGATTCGTATAGTTTTGTGGATATGAATCCTTTGTTTTTCATAGGAAAAGAAAACATATTAGAGGTTAAAAACAGAAGTGTTTGTTAAACATGAGATACCGCTGAGCTTAGAGAAAAGGAGGGTCAGCAAAGAATCAAGAGTTCAGCATGTTTTAGAATCCTTTGAAGCAAGGCATCAAGGAATTCTTGAACTGACTACTGAATCCCATAGCAATTTTTGAGGTGTTGAGACACACCTGTCATGATGCTTAGCATTTCACTTCCAATCTTAAAGGTCATTCATAAAGTGTACATGGATTAAAGATTTTAGCTCTTGCCAAAACCTTTATTGAGTGAACTTTTACAACTTGCAACTGTTCGAAGATAAATGGGCTCAGCTAGTACCTGTCAAGAACCTCGAAGTAATTGTCTAGAAGAATATGTAGGTTGGCACCAAGGGTTGACGTTGGGTCCACACGACTTCACCTTGGTATTAGACATTCTTACTTGACACATCCAAGAGCCAGTGCGTTGATGTGTTTCTTTTGCCAATTGCATATCTGTATGATGAAGTAGCAAGAGGAGTAAGTTCTAAACTAGATTATGGAAATAAGCTTTGGAATCAAAGGATTTTCAGTTTAGGAGAAGTAAGATGTAGTCTACTGAATGGAAGTTAGAGGTGAGAGTTGGATCGTGTCTTGGTTAGTATTCGTGATTTGTAGCTAGCTAAGACCTCTCTGTTCTTTATTGGGTCATTGTTAGTTCCTAATCTAAACCTATTTAGCTCCAAAAATTAGTGGCCTTATCTTGTGCCATATGAAACTTTATCAGCTACTAAATTAATGGTTACGTGATTGTACTCTAACTTTTTTGCTTGGACAATCAGCATTTAGTGGTGTCTCCATTCTACAGGGAATAGAAGTAGTACTTATCAGGAAGATCCCCAATTAGCAATATTACACTTACCAATTAGCAGGGCATTAGGTTCTCTAATACAAGCAATATAGGATATATTTTGCTCACTTTGATCTGAATTTTCCAGTATGTACTATGAGTTGTCTTGGAGGTTAACTTTGTGGACATTTTAGATGGTAAACAATTTCTGCATGATGAATATATTAGAGTATGTTCTGTCATCAGTATGATACCGTCAAAGCAAATGAGCCAAACAGCTAACCCTACATATTAATTTCCTTATTAGTTTCATATTGCAGTCGTAGGCATTCATTGAAAATCTGTTGACTTTAAACTTTTCTTAATGCCAGGAGGATTGCACAGCTAAAAGAAAATCAATGTGAAATTGCGGTAGAAGATATTATGTACTTATTGATCTTTTACAAGTTTTCCGAGATCAGGGTCCCTTTGGTTCCAAAGCTTTCTAGTTGCCTTTACAATGGCAGGCTAGAGATATTGCCTTCTAAGGACTGGGAACTAGAGTCTATTCACAGCTTGGAAGTTTTGGATATGATAAAGGAACACATAACTTCCGTAACTGGCTTGAGGGCAAATTCTAGTGTTACCGAGTGTTGGGCCACTACCAAAGTTAGAAAATTCTTACTTGCCAGAGTTTATGTCGCTTCTATATTATATGGTTACTTTTTGAAGTCGGTTTCATTGAGGTACCATCTAGAACGAAATCTATCGTTGGCTAACCCTGATCTTCATCTTGGTCTTAGGAATACCCTCCCGTTTATTGACATGTTCCCTAGTGGTTTTAAAGACACCATCTTTGGTAGCTTGAGTAGCCTGCAATCCATAGGACAAGGGATAACTAAGGAGGAAGAGGATATTGAAGACTTGAAATGCTACGTAACTGGATTTCACCCTGGTTCATTGCAGCGATGTGCGAAACTTAGATCCAAAGAGGCTGTGAATTTGATAGGAAGCTATAGTTGTGCACTTTTTAACAATGAGGAATCTGGTTTGGTTGAGAGTGATGATGTTATTTTGACCTCATTCTCAAGCCTCAAGAGGCTGGTATTGGAAGCTGTTGCCTTTGGATCTTTCCTTTGGGAGACGGAAGATTATATCGATAATGTATATAAGCTTATGGATGATTAAGTAGGGCAATGCAAAGGTTGCTAATAAATTCCTCATTTGTTGGGCAAATCCTACTTGTGTATACAGTGAGATTTTTGTTGTTAGCTTTTGAGTGTTTTGGTTTTTTATGCTTATGTTTATATATTGTATATAGAGATAGTACACTTTTACTCTACATGTTGTATAGTTTTGATGCTTTAGCTTTTGAAGTTTATGTAAGTTGATAGAGATTTTGAATAGAGATAAAGTTGTTCACTGTGACACCATATGTGCATCTATTGTTGAATATTTTCCAAGGTCCTGATATCTTTACAGAAAGGCTTTTTCCCTTTTTTTTTTTCTCGGACAGACTTTATAGAAAAGATTATTGGGTTGTTTGCACATAACAGGAATTTAGCTGAAGGAGTCAACAAGTG
>NC_029793.2:13592370-13593762 GCF_000816755.2 Arachis ipaensis | reverse complement strand
GGGAGGGAGTTACAACTCGAATGGATTTTTAAAACGCGAACAAAATTTAGCTATAAAAAAAAACAAATTTAACATTGTAGTATTGTACTTATGAAAAATAGGTACAGCGTTAAAAGATAGTTCCAATCTTAAAAATATGAAATTTATTTGGAATTAATTAATTTAGATTGGTTGAGTAGTTAGCTTATTTGTCATTCGATTTGTTAGGATTTAAATCCCATCCTCATTCTATCTATGCAATATTCACTCTTAAATGGTGTCAGATTTGTTGGGGAAAAAAATATTCATTCGAAATTTTACCCTTGATATGTGCTTTAGGTTTCTGGCTTTCCATGGTTTTGGATTGAATATTTTCTATTGCCTAGAAACAGTTGGTGAGTTATTTTGATGCCTTTGGACTAGTTCAGTTCTGAAAATTGAAATTTGTTATGAAAAAACTCAATAAATATTCTCTACCTTTTATGGTTGGTTCTTCGGTTTATTACACTGCAGTCCTGTCTATTAGTTTTGGCCTTTTGGGTGTCTTATAATAAATAAATATACTTGATTTATAGTTGCTCAATTGCTCTCTAGGTCTGTTATTTTGTTTTCTTTTCTTTACTTTTATCAAAAGTGGTTAACAAACCATTTAGTACTATATTTTTTTATGTGAATTTTTTTCCTACTAAGTTCATATCTATCACAAAATGTTGAAGACCAGTAAAAACAAATATATATTTTCTTTGTTGTTGTTGAGTCATAAGATGTACTCTAGCTATGATAGGAAAGAATATAAAAGGTATACATATAGGTAATTATTCCGGTATTATTTTGAATTAGACAAAAGTTTTTTTTATATATTTGTTTGGTGTCTATATTTTTATTATGATATTTTTAATTTGTATATTTTTAAGTTTTATATTAAAATATAATTATAATTTTGTACGTTTATTCGTAATTTTATTATAATTTAATAATTTTAATTAAATTACAACTAAACCGATCGAACTATTAATTAATAAATGAATTATTACAATTGGAACATTCTAACATGTCATCACTGGAGCTATCAATAATAGCTTTCATGGTTTGTCCTGTCTGAGCTAGACGGGCATCTATTCTAGAAATGTACTCTAGTTATCGTGGAAAAGAATATTAATATATTATTGATACTCTCTTGAAAATTAGTGGATAAATTATTTTTTCTATATATTCAATCAATGTAACACGTAACTAAAGGCTGTTTTTTACTAATTGACCAACGTGCTGTGTTATTTTTTGTTCTTTTTTGTTCTGGAAAAAGTAATGTGTGTTAATTTAATATAGAGGTGTATTTTTTCTAATTTAAATTGTCAAATTAGAATTTTAAAATATATGAGATAGTATTTGAATAAAAATTTGAAATTCATATTT
>NC_029793.2:13589889-13592333 GCF_000816755.2 Arachis ipaensis | reverse complement strand
GCTCCTTCGTTTTAAAATAAGTGTCTCTTTTATTTTTAGATTTATTGAAAAATTAATATATCTAGATAAATTTATTGTCTAGATACATTAACATTTTAATGAACCGAAAAAGTAACAGCGACCCTTGTTTTAAAATAGAGGAAGTAATATATAAAAAATAAAAAAAATTGTACTTTCTCATTTTCAAATATTGTATTCTCTATTTTTTAAGACATACATGAATAATTTTGATATATATGTGTGTCACTGTCAGTTTTTGAAACAAATCAGATATTCGCTTCCATATATGGGTTGTTTGTTTGTGAATAAACAAATAAAATTGCAATAAAAATAGGATCAGTTGTTTAATGGAATTAAAGAAAATTAATTTTCTTATTATTGACAATATCTTCTGTCATTATGTTTTACCAAAAACATCTTTTTTTATACATGGTAATTCAATAAATTCCTTTATATATTAGAAAAAAAAAATGTAATTCAAATCTCAATTGATTTTCCAAACAAAAGTCATATTGAACACATATATATAGCACTTCTCTGAAATATATTTTGTAACAAAAAAGAAACAATTCATTAGAAAAATAATGGCTTCATCAACGTGTCATGTGATGCTCTCACTTCTCCTTTGCTTTATGCTACACCAAAGCACTCAAGCAATCAAACAAGCAAGTTTTCGAATTCGCCTATAATTGTTACAATATTTTAGGATTTATATAACATTGATGATTTTTTTATTATTGTGTTTTTAAATAGGTGTTTTTTTATCTTGACTTTGAAATTCATAATTGTTAATTTTGGTCTTTATAAAATTTTCTTCTTATCTTGGTTCTTAACATTTTGCTGTTTTAGTCCCTTAATCATTAGTTTATATTATCTCTGTACTTACTCTACATTTGGATGTGTTGAGATATGACATTTCAAGAGGGAAAAAAACAAAACAGAAAGAAAAACTAATGACTCACATAATATTATTTTATTTTATTTAACCAAACTAATGATGACTGACATAATTTTGAAAAGAATGTAAAATAAAACAAAATTATTTTTTTATTTTATGAATTAATAGACACATTAGTTTATTACTATACTATTGTATTATCATTTCTCAATTTTAACTTTTATATTACTTTAAATTATAGCCAAGCCTAATTACCATTCATGTATTATTTTGACAGTCCTATATTGTGTATCTGGGATCTCATTCATTTGGTCAAAATCCTACATTAGCTGATGCTGAATATGTCACAAACTCTCACCATAATTTACTTGGACCATATGTTGGAAGGTATGATGAAATTAATTGAATCCTAACTAATTTATGAAATTTGCAAGTGCAAAATGCATTATGAACTAAATTAACAATGGAATGTATTTTGTGACACAGCGTTGAGAAGGCCAAAGAAGCAATCTTTTACTCTTATAATAAATACATCAATGGTTTTGCTGCAGTATTGGATGAGGAAGAAGCAGCCAAGATTGCAAGTACATAATTACATATATGTTTATTTCAAAATTGATTTCCTATCTATCAATGTGTAATATATTATTAATTGTCTGTTTAAAATTCTTTTATATTATCAATAAATGAGATATTGAAATATAAAATTACTTTTATTTTTTTAAAAGATCTTTTAAAAAATAATTGAAAAAATGAATTTTTTTAGAAACTCACACCAACAAAATATTCAATAATATTAATTTCTGTATAATTAAAAATTAAGTGAGAGGATTCTAAAGAAATCAAATAATTTTCTCTTTAGAAGTCATGTCAAATAATTAATATTTCTAACACTTTTCATTTGGAGTACAGAACATCCAGAAGTATTATCAGTTTTTCCGAATAAACCAAGACAACTGCACACAACATATTCATGGAGTTTTCTTGGATTAGAGACAAATGGTGCAATTGGAAAACCATCTATATGGAAGGAGTCCTTGGGTCAAGATGTAATTATTGCAAATTTGGACACTGGTAATGATAAATGATGCATAGAAATATATGTTTTTAACATGTTTTTTAGAATTGTTTACAAATCATTTTTTAACACATTTTGTTAATTTAAGTGATTTGAAAAAAAAAAAGGGTTTCTTTTAATATTACGATACTTGATTGGTAAAAGGCAAACAAGTGCAAATATATGTGAGATGTGAAAAAAAAAAAAGCAAAGAAAAACATGCCAAAAATAATAAGCTAAAAGGTTGTAATAGTTAAGAGGACTCGCTCCAAATATATTTTAATCTCTTTTATATGTTGGTATTTTGATTTGATAGGTGTTTGGCCTGAATCAAAGAGTTTTAGTGATGAAGGGATGGGGCCAATTCCAAAAAGATGGCGTGGAATTTGTCAAGTTGATGAGAAGAATTTATTTAAATTTCACTGTAACAGGTTTGTTCTTTCTTGCTCATGCTGATTACACAAAATATTGAAAACAGTATTTAATAAT
>NC_029793.2:13589331-13589878 GCF_000816755.2 Arachis ipaensis | reverse complement strand
TTTTAAACTTTAGTAACTTTATTATAAAATTATAAAGATTTTTGGAGTAACTAAAAAATGGGTTATTGCTTTTTTAGTTTGTTTAAATTATGATATGCCAAAATAATTTCTATCAATATTAAATATAAACAAAATTAATCTCTTAAATTGAGTCAAATAATTTCTATCAATGAGAAACTGCTTTAATTCATAATTTTTGTTGCTCATGATTTTTATTTTTTCACTGTATAAACTATAAAGGAAACTCATTGGAGCAAGATATTTTAACAAAGGCTACATCGCAGCTCTTGGCCAAACCCCCTTCAATACTACACGTGACTATGAAGGTCATGGAACACACACGCTATCTACTGCAGGTGCTAAAATTATTCTCTAAAATGTAATTTATATAGTAAATAATTTTGAGATAATACCTAATTGTGTCTTTTAATTTTTCACAAGATAGCTATTTTCGTCTTTAAATTTTAAATGTATTTTATTCAGTGATGAATTTAATTAATAAACTAAAATATTTATATATGTAACTAGTTCATATTATACCGAATAC
>NC_029793.2:13585630-13588758 GCF_000816755.2 Arachis ipaensis | reverse complement strand
GAAATAATTATTTATTTATTTTTTATGAATACAAAATTAATTTTATTCATTTATAAATAAATTTATAAATAGTCTAAATTTTTATAAATAGAAATAATAATTATCCTAAATAAATTACTTGAAGCATCCATGTTAATCAAATTTTACTTGTTAAAAACCAAACTAAGTATACACCTTTCTCAACCTCATTCCTTGAATGAAATATTTTAGTTAATTATTATTAGTTATCACAGTAATAAGTAATGTTACTATTATCAGAAATGATACTGCCATTAAAATTTATTATTTTTGGCCATCATTTAGTTATCAACTCAATTCTTTTATTATAATTTTTTAAGTTTAATATCCTTCAACATATTTTATCTCATACTTTTAAATATTGCACGGGGTTAAATGATAATTAAAAATAATAAATTTTGATAGTCTTCTAACATTCTTCTACTATTATTCCTCCGATCACTCTCACTCACGGCCGGCTCACCAAACTTTATTATTCAACTTGGTTAAAAAAATATTTGTGGTACTACAGGAGGTAGCTTTGTTCATGGGGCGAACGTATTTGGAAATGGAAATGGAACAGCAAGTGGTGGATCTCCGAAAGCACGTGTTGCATCATATAAGGTTTGTTGGCCACCAACGGAAGGTAGTGGAGGTTGTTTTGATGCGGACATTTTGGCTGCTTTTGAAGCTGCCATAAGTGATGGCGTTGATGTAATTTCACTATCAGTGGGTTCTGATATTCCCTCTGAGTTCAATGAGAGTGCCATTTCCATTGGCTCTTTTCATGCAGCTGCGCAGCATGCTATTCCTGTTATCGCTTCTGCTGGAAACAATGGACCTTCTCCTTCTACTGTCAGCAACTTTGAGCCCTGGATCTTCACTGTTGCTGCAAGCACTCTTGATAGAGCCTTTAATAATCATATCATTCTTGGTAATAAGAGAATCCGCAAGGTATTTCTTTTTCTTTTCTTAAAAAAAAGTTAATTATTTTGTTCGTCTTTGTAATTTTACTAAATCATTATAACTCGTCAATTTTCTATTTAGGGAGCAAGCCTTTCCGAGTCTGCTTTACCATATACTAAGTTTTCTCCATTGATCAGTGCCGCCGATGCTAAACTTGCCGTTGCAACCGAACTATATGCGTAAGAATACCACTCAATATTAGGATCGATTCCGATTAATCAAAAATTGGTCAAAAATATTCGTTATATATTTTATAGAAGAGTGTTAGGGCCAGCAACTTTTGTGATTTGTAGCCATCAATGATGATTTTAATGGTGTGAGATTGGTGTAAAATTTCATCTAATAACTCACTTTTCTTTGCTGGTTACATGCTGGTCAAAATTTAATAAAGTTGCTCGTCCCAGACTTTTCCTATTTTATATTTTTGTATTAGAAATAGAATCCAAAGAGTGGTGACAATGTTGACGTTTTTGTGAAATGTTTAGGAGTCAATGCCAAGAGGGAAGTCTTGATCCTAAGAAGGCGAAGGGAAAAATAGTGTTTTGTGTTCGTGGTGGGAATAGCAGACTTGCGAAAGGGATTGAAGCTGCTCGTGTAGGAGCTACTGGAATGATTTTGGCTAATCATAATAACTCAGTAAACGATGTTGAAGCTGATCCTCATCTGCTTCCTTCCTCACATGTTCATTTTAATGATGGCCAATATATCTTTTCCTACATTAACCGAACCAAGTAATTAACTTTCTTACACGCTCTTTACTCTAACCAACTTGTCAAGGCAAGAGTTAATCATGTATATATATACTATGCAGGTACCCTGTGGCTTCCATTTCTAGAGTGGGAACACAATTGGGCGTAAAACCAGCTCCATTTGTGGCTACATTTTCATCAAGAGGGCCAAGTCCCGTAGAGCCTTCAATCCTTAAGGTCTATTATAAGAAGAATTGGTTATAACTAGAAGTATGTTACA
Organism: Arachis ipaensis; assembly: GCF_000816755.2. NCBI lineage: Eukaryota > Viridiplantae > Streptophyta > Magnoliopsida > Fabales > Fabaceae > Arachis > Arachis ipaensis. The sequence goes on along the minus strand of NC_029793.2, from coordinate 13,586,826 downwards.
GTTAACTTCACGTAAGGTTAATAATTGAGAGCTGTTAAATGTTAGTCAAATCTGTCAAATTATTTAACGACTCTCAACTATTAATTTTACGTGAAGTTAACTGATTTCCATCTTAATTTAATATATACTTTTCTGTTCTGTTTTGTTTCAGCCGGACGTTATTGCTCCAGGAGTGGATATCATTGCCGCCTACAGTGAAGGTGTACCTCCATCAGAAGAAGAATTTGATAAACGTAGAACTCCTTTCGTTACCATGTCAGGCACTTCAATGTCATGTCCTCACGTTGCCGGTGTTGTTGGGCTTCTCAAATCACTTCATCCTCATTGGAGTCCGGCAGCTATTAAGTCGGCAATCATGACCACGGGTAACAAACCACTCTTCTTAATTAATGATCATACATTTGAACGTTTACCATTTTAATTATTAAGATACATTTACTATCTTTTATATACAGCAAAAATAACAGATAACACTGGAAGGCCAATGCTAGACTCAGCAACAAAAAAGGCAACACCATTTGCTTACGGTGCAGGTCACATTGTTCCTAATCGTGCAGCTTACCCAGGACTTATATACGACCTAAGTTTCATTGATTACGTAAACTTCTTGTGTGGTCATGGTTACACTAGTTTGCAAATAAGACAATTTATTGGCAAAAAATACATTTGTCCAAAGGAGTTTGACCCAGCAGATTTCAACTACCCATCTATCACAGTTACTAACTTTGCAAATGCAAGTTCTTCTCGGAATGTGACTCGCACGGTTACCAATGTTGGGTCCCCAAGGACATACAAAGTGAGAGTCAAAGCACCTCCTCAAGTTGATATTTCAGTTGATCCCAAGATTCTAAGTTTCAAGAGGAAAGGTGAAAAGAAAACGTTCACAGTTACATTCACTTTAAGGCCTCTAAGAAAGCAAATTCTGGAGTATACATTTGCGAGTTTGGAATGGACCGATGGCAAGAACCATGTTAGGAGTCCCATTGTAATTAAGCATCCACTTAAGTGAACCTTTGTTTAATTCATGTTTGCATTAGCTATTGAAGGTTAACTAATAAATCTAGATTATTTCATTCTCCTGCTATAAGGGGTTGTGCACTCATTGAATAATATTTTTTGCTTTATATTGGGTTCTAATAAAAATAATAAATATATATTTTGACTGACACCCAATAAATTACTGTTTGCACTTTTAT
>NC_029793.2:13578261-13584941 GCF_000816755.2 Arachis ipaensis | reverse complement strand
ATGCCGTTTAAGACAAAGCATTGAATTAATTTATACTTTAATTTAATGCCATTCACGAAATGTTTAAAATTTTAAAAATTGAATTTTATAGTTAAATTTAAAATACATTAAATAAAAGACAAAAATTTAAGTTCAACAATTTTTTTTTAGATAAAAAATGGGACTAAAACCCCAAAAAAACTATACAAACACAATTCTAGAAAAAAAAGTATCAATCACATCTGTCATTAACACATTGTTTGGATCGAGGGATTTTGAAGAGAAAGAAAATGGGAGGAAAGAAAATGAATGGAAAAACAAGTTTTTTATTATTTGGATGAGAAGAGAAAATAGGGAGAAAAGAAAATATTAGTGTGGAACCCACTAAATTATTTTCTCTCCACAAATGAGAAGAAAATGAAGAGAAATGGAGGCAATATGAATAAAATTACACATTTACTCATTGTCATTAATAACTTATAATTTGCATATAATATATATAAGGGTATTAATGTAATTTTATACTATTATGATTTTCTTTTTTCTCACTTTTCTTTCTATCCAAACAAAAGAAAATTTTCTCTTATTTTCTTTCCATCCATTTTCTCTTAATCCAAATAACATACAAATAACTCTAATTTTCCTTCTATTTTCTTTCCACTCATTTTCTTTCCTCCCATTTTTTTTTCTATATCCAAACAAAGCCTAAATAAGAAGAAATAGTACAGTAGAAGATAAACTAAAAAAAAGTGGCATCCTAAATGCAGATTATGACCATGTGTTTTTGTGAATTCATGATGAATTTTTTAAGCAGTAAATTTGTAACATCTGAAATGAATCGCAGCAATAAAAATTTAGCAGAACACAAATTAACAGTATTTGAAACATGCTAAAAATTTATCATCATGATCCTTTATGATACCATTACAAACTGCAATTCCTTCCTCTATGACTGTCAGTATTTAATTTAAAAAATGACAAAATAGAAAGCACCCATCTAATTTATTTTTCAAAGAAGGAACCAATTTTACTCAATTAAAAGAGATTTTCTAATTTAAGTTTAACATTGTGCCGCTTCACTATTTATAGAAAGCCAATGAAATATTTGTACAATGTATATAATGGGCTATATGAGTTAAAAAATGAATATCACATATTCTATCCAGAATAACCATCGATTTTGGATTTACCAAAGATCAAACTCTTAACCTTTCGAATCTAGAACTCTGATACCATGTCATGATAATACTAATGGTTATATCTCTAATACTGAATCGGACATCCCTAAACCTCTATTGTACACATTGTACAAATATTTCATTAGCTTCCTATATTTTCTCTTATAAATAATAAACAATTTTAAGAGTTGTCCATATATCATCATTCATTTAATTATCCTTCTAATATATCAAAGCTTATTATTAATTTTTCACTCAATACTAATAAAAAGGTTAATATGCTTATTATTTTATGATATTTTAATAATAAAACTTAATTAATTAAGATTGAAAATGAAAAAGTACACGCTACTATTTTTTCAATCATTAAAAGGTCTTTAATTCAGTTATGATTATGAGTGTTTAAAAGCATTATTGAGAAGCAACTAAATGTTAACACAGCACGACATATGGAGTAACGTTGCTTCAAATCAAAGCATATATGAAAAAATAAACAATCCTTACAAGTTTTTCTAAGGTGGCGTATAGTAACTGGTAACTCATAAAACAATCTATCACCTTGTACCATGAAACTTTTTTATCTGGACAATTGTTTTTAAGGCTGCATTTGTTTATAGGTACGAAATAACGAGACAAAAATAAAGAGATGCTAATATGAATCATAATTTATTTTTTATTTTTTTATTATTTTTATTAATTTTTATAATTATATTTTTTATTATAATATTTTTTAAAATATTTTTTAAATAAAAAAAATAAATTAAATTAAATTTTAAAAATTTAATTTATTACCAAATAAAATATAAAAATATAAAATTTTATATTTCTGTCTTTTATATTTTGTTCTTATTATGTTGTTTTATCTTATTTTAAGAAACACGTAGCCTAAAAGAACAAATGGCCCATCCACTCTAACAAGTAACCATTAGCTCAAGCCACTTTCACTATTATTGGCTATACTTGGCTAAAACAAGCTGTTCACGGAATCTAACCTTTATGTAATTTTAACTTGCAAAATAGGGTTGTTTTTGGTATTTTCAAACACACAACGACAAAATAATGACCATCAACCGAACCGTACATGTCATATCGGTATACCAATAAACTAATTGGCACATGTGAAAAGTTTCCCTTTTTATTTATTCACTTTTTAACCACGATAAAGCCAAACGCCTCTTGTATCTTCTCCTTATTTTTTCCTCTGAGCTCAGAAGTCAGAACACTTTCGGGAAAAAAAAAAAAAGAAAAGAAAAGAAAAGAAAGAGACCCTTCTCTCCCCTTACTTCATGTAGCTTCAATTTACCCGAGTCAGAACTCATAACACGTTAGCTTCAACTCAGAACTCGACTCGCTCGAGTCCAAAAGAAACCCAACTCGCTCTCCCTCATGGCCAATCGCCATCCTTCCGAGGCTCCCGCCGCCGACGACTTCCTCGAGCAAATCCTCGGCCTCCCGAACTTCGCCTCCGCCGACTCCACCCTCGCCGGAGGAACCGGCGCCTCCTCTCTCGCCGCCGCCGCAGCTGCAGCTGCTGCTTCTCCAGCGGCGCCGATGATGCTTCAGCTAAGCTCTGACGACGCCTCCGCCGCGTACCTCGTCGGCGCCACCGCAGGTGGTGGTTTCCACCCGTCGCCGGTGTACGAGCTTGGGCTGAGCCTGGAGCAAGGGAATGGAGGAGGGTTCTTGAAGCCTGAGGATGCTTCTGGAAGTGGAAAACGGTTTCGTGACGACGTTGTTGATGGAAGAGTTAAGAATGTAACAATCTACTTTTATTCTTTGTATTTTGTTCTCAGTCATATTCTCAAAATCAAACGCAGCCTAATAATTTACTTATCATAATAAAATATTCATAGAAATTTGACTTTCAAACATTCAAATTCGATATAACATTCTAACCTCATGCTGCCATAAAGTTTTGCCTTTTTGCTTGTTTGCCAAGTCTTCTTAATAATTCAAATGTTGGTTCTTCTTCTAAGGCTAATTATATTTTCTCTATTAACATTATGCAGTTTGTTAACTCACTTAATCTTCTCCTTCATTGCTTCCGCAATTGTGTTGTTGATTCAAGCCATCAAAGTACCCAGTGAGGCCATTCATGGAGGATTTCAACTAGTAGCCGAGGCGTTAAGGGCGTGTTTGGATGTTATGTTTCAGCTTATAATTGAAGGAATAAGCTTGCTTTTGTCTTCACTCCTTGATGCTATTAAAGAAAGCATCAAAGGTTCAATGAGTGCTACTGGGTCAGCAATTGGGGAAGTTGCAGAGAAATTGAAGACTTCAATTGAAGAAGGTTTGCAGAATTTGCCAGAACTAATTGAGGAACTCGCAGATTTTGTATCAAAGGTGATACAAGAATTGTGGAACAACTATGTGGATTCTGTGGCACAAGTACTGGAGAATAATGGTTGAGTTTAGTAATATTTTTTTTACTTGTTATTTTTATTATTATTATTATCATTCTATGGCACATTAGGAAATCTCTCCTAACTAGTCTGAACTCTGAAGATCTCTCTCCAATAATTTGACTTAGTTGATATATATTTTTTTATATTCAATTCTTTGTTGTTTTTTCCCCCTCTTTTTTAACTATAAATTTTCATATTATCATATAGTACATAATTGCCACAGCCATCCCTTTCCTCTGCATCCGATTTCATATAGTACATATTTTTATATTCATCAAATGTTTTTCTTTTTTAACAATATCTGATAGACTGATACTCACCTTCAAATTTGTCATGTACACTATGAGTTTTTTTTGGATTATTCAACTTTCCCTAGTGGTCGTGGATCCCTCATCATACCAACTCCATTTGCAATAGCAGTTACAGTAGAATAATAGACATGATTATGCACCAGTGCACGCATAGAAATTCACAATTCATCTATGTAAAAGCATGGGTATATTTTTTACGTAATTATATAAAATTCACAAAATTATTTACACTAATTGTATGTCATGTCGATCGTGTTCAATCCAGAATAATCAAGGTAAGAATCGTGTTTTTAAAACAGAAACGATAAAATATTATGATCGATTAGGAAAGGCTTATGGTGGATACCTGCCCATCCAGAGACGAGAGAGGGCATAGTAAGAAAAAAATGCTTCAAGTGGGTCAACTTTTTTAATTGTTGCTGAATTTACATGTAGATAAAAGATAATTTGATCAACTGAAACATCTTAATAGACAGAAAAAAAAAAAAAGAAAAAACGATTTACATAGTAGCGACAAACAAAATAAGAACAGTCTAATTTAAGTACAAGTAATTATCATTACCGCTTAGATAATTAGACATCCAACCTATAATCATAATGATCCAATTTCAAGAACGGAGCTCTACCAATTGAGCTATATTCTCCCGAGTCAAGTGGAGTATGTACGAAGGAGTCAATGTTCATTCTTTTCCCTGGCGCAGCTGAGCCATTCTGGATTTGAACTAGAGACCTCGCACGTGAAGTAAATCATTGCACCTATTATACCATGACCCAAATAAACTAATCCAATTTCACAAAGAATCCATAGAAGCCCAATAAATCTAACCAGATCTCAGGACATGGATGTCATAACCCATACCCTATCCGACTTGCATGAAAAGTAAGATCTTATCGAACACTACTTCAAATACTATTCACAACTTAACTATTACCTAAAACGTGGGATTACTTCCCAAATACTAACAAAGAAACTGTCCACTACTAAAAGTTGAGAGACTTAGGAGTGATGGTCAAGTCATCACGTATCTCTGTAAATACACCATCAAATTCAAATATTTTTCAATCTCAATTTACTTAAGCATACTTTAAATATTTGCTAACTTAAATATCAGGGTTCCTTGCATGTATCTCCTACTACCATCTAGATGAGGACATTGGACGATTCACTATTCCGACAAATAAGTCCGATCCTTTACCCAAAAGAGTTTGGATCTTATATATAGGCCCAAATTCATCTTGGGAACAATCGGATTTGGATAAAAAATAAATAATCTATCTACACACTCCTAAATTACAGATAAAATTGTTCAATAGAGATTATGACATAATCAATTATAAATATTTATTAATGTATATAAATAAATTTTAAATTGAGGTTAAAAAAATAAATTAAAATTCCTTCTCTTTTAGAGAAATTAAAATAATTCATCTTTAATATTTAAACTTTTTCACTGGAATCCTTTAAATTTTGAAATTCTTCCTAATAAATATCCAAACTATTTTGTCAATATAAATACTCTCTAAAATTACTTTTCCACCTTTAATTATCCCTTCTAAACACACGCTAATGTTTTTTTTTTTGAAACAAAGAAAGTTCAACACGTTAAAGTGGAGCATAGAAAAGCAAAAAATAAACATAAAAATCAACCCACAAAGCCATCAACCCCTAGCATCTCCAGTGCTGCTCTCAGCCTACCCCAAGATCACAACCACGCCATTCTGTGTAGCTCAACACCGTCCTTGTGTGGATTACCTCAATACTTGTTCTGTTATTCTTGAATATTCGTGCATTACGCTAATGTTATTTAACTAAAATACTACAAGGACTTTTGAGAAACCAAAATAATATTTCAACATAGAAGATTATATATCAATATATGTGTAAGAGGTCTATTGACCTTTAAAGAAAACAGAGGCCACCGTCTCCTTCCCTTCTCGCTGCTCATATTTCTTTTTTGCATCCATATTTCCTCTAAATTTTCTTTATTTTTTCTCTTCCTTCTTTTTGCCTTCGTCATCTTCCTCTGTCTCAGTAGTGACAAAAAATTGAAGCTTGAACAAAAGGTTCAGGTGCCAATAAATGAAGGTTGTTGTTGCATGCCTTGAATATTTTATAAGAAACCAAATCGTTTTCTATTCTAGATTTCTTATTGTTGTTAGGGTTGCGAATTAAAATTTCAAGTGATGATGCTAGAAAAATTGAAGTTTTGAAATGTCTTAGAAGTGCTTCGTTTATCTTTTTTTCCTCCATGAAATTAGCTTGAGAATAGTAACAACAGAAAGTAATTGATATTATGGTGTGGATTTTATGGAGTTTGGAGTAAATTCCATATGCATCTCATTCTCATATAAGATTGATACTACTCTCCCATTGATATAATAATTTTATTAGAAAAATATATAATTTGCTTAGAAAAACATACATATATCAAAAGATAAGGCTCCAATAAATGGAACAGAAAATAGGTCATGATTCCATATACTATCATTTGCTAATGTATTTTATTTTATTTATCTTTTTCTCATGGCCAATTTTTCATTTGATTGGCATTAATTGACTCGTCACTTCTTCAAAGAATCACACTTGGAAACTTGCAAGATCCATAACCTTCAAACATGACCAAACAGACAAACAAATGCACACAAAGTAAGAGTCAACCCAAATGGCCATATTAATGAACAAACTTCTCACTTCAACTTTTAGAAGTGGAGGGAGAGTACCACGTTTTCGCAAAAATAATATAAGCTTCATTGTAAATCCGTGTAAAAAATACTATGTGCTCTTAAAATTTAGTTAATTTATTTAA
>NC_029793.2:13550210-13577623 GCF_000816755.2 Arachis ipaensis | reverse complement strand
AAAATTGATTAATATTGATTAATTAAAAATTAAATTTTTATATTTTTTTTAAACATATTACAATAAGAGAAGTGCTAGGGACCAGCAGAATTTGTGATGTTTAGCTATCAATTAGTCATCATCAATATTTTCAATGGTGAAGATGATATCTAATAGTGTATGATTAATCATTTTTTCTTTGATGGTTAAGTGTTGGCCAGATTTCAACAAAAATACTGGCCCTAGACTTTCTCTTACAATAAAATAATAAAATCTGTTATAAACTTATAATACAATCTATTTATTTTTATTAGTAACTAATTTTCTATGTGCCCCATAATAGATTCAACAAACATGAAATATATCAAGAATAGGGGAAAAAAATAAGCGGGAAGCTAGTTGGTTGGGATAATTTGGTAGACGAAATAATGAAAAATCATTAAATAAAAGAATTTTTTACCAAATTAATTTCCTTTCAAGAAGAGATAAAATTTGGAGAAAATAAACAATGAATGAAATGAAAAGCTTACTTGGATCCTTTGAGGTAGCTTCAGCTAAACCGTTGAAATAACAAGTTCCACCAATAGACCTGAACTGTGCCCAATAAGAACTAAACGCATAGTTAGCATGCCCAACTACACTGTTCGGTTCAAAACATAATTGTCCACGTTGGATCGGATCACAGGTTCCGTTCCCTTGGGAGCAAGCGTATGATAGCGCCGCCGCTACTAAGGTCACGTTCGCTCCCTCCGCCACCACACACCACGCCTTCCCTTTGTAATCCTCCGCCGGCGGCAGCGCTGGAAATTCTGACTCCGGCGTCTTTCCAGAAAGGTCAATTTCGTAAATTCCAGATCCATTCGGATACAATAACCCAAAATGACGTTCTGTGCCTAATCCTGGTTTTAAATTCTCGTTAAACAACGCAAATATAAACGATGGAAGACTCCAACCCGGTCGAGCCGGAGTCCCAACCGTCGGTTTTTTCGTCACTTTCTTCACAAAATTCCGGTTATACGTAGCAGCATTGTGAACATTCGCTCCAATTTGGTCCAAGTTTCCTCCGTTGGGCCAACCCGTTTCAGCAATAAAGATCCGAATATCCGGATACCCGATCCGGTTCATTGCAAAATAAACCGCGTCCACCATCTGATCAAACAAATTATGGTAAACCAAACCCGTACCCGAGTCCGTTACCGTTATGTTCTTGGACTCAAATAGCGCGTAATTAAGGTCAATGTTTTTAGGGTCCGAGGACCACGCGAAAAACGGGTACACATCCAAGAAGAAAAACGATTTGGTTTTGGATAAAAATTTCAGCATAGGCTTCATGACGCGAAACGCAATGTCGTTTCTGAATGTGCCATTTGAAGGTGGAAACGACGATTCCAGCACGTCCATGGCACAGGGCGTTCCAACCTTCACCTTGTGCAAACGGAACGTTGTTAGGGAGGTTTTGATCCTCTGCATCGCGGGAACGATGTGGTGCCACGTGTCAGGTGACGTGGAGCTGATGAGTTCGTTTCCGACGAGGAGGTATCGGATTAGGGTTTTGTGGTAGAAGGGTGCGACGTTGGATTGGACCCATTGGTCTGAGAGTGTTTGGTTTGTTGAGATTTTTGAGACGAGTTCGTTTGGCACCATGATTGAGACTTGGAGGTTCGTGTTTTCTAGGGATTTTAGGATCAATGGATTCGTATCATAGATTTTGACGCGTTTGGCTTTTAGGGATTTGATTAGGTTTATTGAGGTTTTTGGAGGTGGAAGATTGTTGCCCAATTGACCGTAGTTGATTCCAGGTTGACCTGAGATTTTTGCACCTGTGAAAGAAATTAAAATGATCCAAAAGGAAAATAATTTCAGATTAATAATTTAATAGGACTTAGAGGGAGTAGAGTACTAGAGTAGCTTACTGGATATGGAGAAGAATGAAAGGGAGATAATTAATAGAGAAACTGTAATGATAGTAGCCATCGGTTTCAGCTTGATGATGTGTATATTTTATGTATGATTATTGTTTTTGTATTTGTGTGTGTAACATTGAGATGGAAGGTGTGAAGAAGGCTAAATTGAATTCTGGAGTTGTGGGAAGAGGATAAGAATGGCAATAAGTCAGTAAACGCCACTGACTTGTGCTAATTGCTATCTTGAATATAATATTCCTTTGGGAGGTGGTGTAGGGTCTATGGACTATTGATTACTGATTGTGATTGAGTCAATGATGATGATGATAGATTGATAATTGGTTCATAACAGCATAAGCAGGCTTCCATGTTCCAATTATAAAAGAATGAAATGAAGGCAAGGTGTGTTACTAGAAATCAAATTATCTTAGTTCTTAGGAGTTAGGAGTCGATATGGATGACTCAGAGAAAGAAGAGGCACGTGGTTGACTCACTATGCTGCACGAATGCGGTATTGACGTTGACTCCATAGTACAATTAGTATTTAATTACTACGCTTGCACTCAGATAAACACCTTAAATAGACTCTTTCTTCTAAGCAAATAGCAAAATAAGCAATGCACATGGTGTGAGCATATTCACATGCTCCATGAGTGACCATGACCACGAGCACCCATTGTACAGTAATGTCTTTCTATGTTCAAGTTACGAGAGATTCTTGCTTTTTTTTTTTTTCATAAAGGAAATAATTTTTATGTTATTTAATTAATTAAGGGTAAATACTAAATACCTTTCCCGCACTTGACCATTTGTCCGTGGAACATGTCATACTTGATCAACTAAATCTCAACTAAATTTCTATCCATCGATATAAATGAATCGATCGACCTCTGTGACCGGTTGCGAACAGATTGCCTATATGACGTATAGGGTGGAGGCTGAATTGTTAAATGCAAGTGCCACGTGTCACTGAAAATTGTTACAAGGACTAAATACCCTCTCCCTACAACTGAAACACCGTCGTCGCATGGGATTGATAATCCTTCCTTTCTCGTACGATTCAAAGGGTTTAGGATTCTCATCTTCAGTCTATGTGAGAGGACTCGCAACAGTGGATATGAGTATTACAAATTCTGGTTCGTCATTCAGTCGCGAAAAAAGATGCGGTGGGTGTGAGGAAAGTTAGAGCATTCGAATGAGTGCAGATGGAAGCAGGAAAGAGCATCGAGAAGGATGAAGAAGAAATTTGTTCCTCCAATGTGTAATTGCGGATCCTACATCATTTTGTTCGAATCTGGCACTTCAAAAAATTCAAGAAGGCTTTTCTTTGGTTGTTCTTATTTTTAATTTTGTGTTTAGGATTTTGTTTGGTTTGTTGAGTTATTTTGTAATTTTTTTTGGAGTTTAACAGTAGACATCTTTAATATAGAACAACACACGACATTACAAATACTAGATGAGTACATTGCCTCTTTTTGTATTGATGAAGTGCCACAAGATGGAGTTGCAGACCCAACAAAAAAGATGGAAGAAAAAATTGCAAAGATAGAGAAGAAGATGGATGAGGTCAAAAACAATGAGAAGAACAGTGGTGCTCTTAGTAATTAAAAATTGTTTAGGTTGATTTTGCTAGGCATTGTAATAGGAAAGGAATGTAGTCTAATTACAACTGTATAATGTTAGTATGCTTTTGTTGGTGTAAATTTAATATTTTGTAATCCATACAATTAGGAGATGCAGTGAAAAATTAGATTATGAAATTGTAATAAACTATAGTCCTGGATTAATAAATATTGTGTATTTAGTTATGTATATTTTGTACATTTCATGATTTTTATAATTGATTGACAGAATTAATGTTAAAGAAAATTGAAAATTAATAATGCACATTTACACAAAAATGATATATTATCATTTTACAATTCTAAGATTTTCAATGTGTAACTCATAAATCATGTGAGGTAAAGTTTTTAGAAGGTAATTCACAAACTATGTTAGACAAAGTTTTCAAAATAGAACTCACAATTTATGTGAGGCAAAATTTTCGAAAAATATGTCCTTACTTGATACTAGTTTTTCAAATTCTGAATTAGTAACCAAAAAACAAAAACAGCATAAAAAACAAATAACTAAATGCGATATCTTATGGTATAACCATTCTAGTTAACTAAGTCTGTTTTGTTGGCCTGAAATTTAATGTTGGAATGAACTTCAATAATATTGAGAAAATTCCTCCACTTATTATTATTATTATTATTATTATTTGTAATTAAGTTCCTCCACTTGTTGCTGCCACTGTTTTTTTGGAGATAACCTCATTGTTTTTTGGTGTAGCTGTAGACTGTCTCAAAAGAAGCTGGACTGGTGGTGCAAGCTGATTAGGACCATAGTTTAGAGAATGCTGTGAATTCAGAAGACCTGGTGGTAGGGATGAGCATGGGTACTCGATTACTTGTCTAAACCTGAACCGAACCAATTAAATTTATTCTGGAACTAAGGTAATCAGGTCCAACTATAACCAAACCAATGTCTTTCTCTAGTAATTGGTTCGGGTAATGGTTCTGGGGGTGCGGAACCTGAATCAACCCGTAGACTCGACCATGTATTAATTAAATAAAAATAATAATAATTTTAAAAAATATATATGTCTTTTAATGATTTTGAGTCTCTCTCTGTTGCACTTTTTTATTTAGCTTTTTATATATTTGGTGTTTAACATGTTTGAATTTTAATATGTTTAGTTTTTAATGTATTTGGTGTTTAATATATTTGGATCTTAGTGTCTTTAATATTTAATATGTTTAGATTTTAATGTGTTTAGTTTTTAATGTATTTAGTATTTAACATGTTTGGATTATTTCTATTAATTTTATATGTTTATTGTACTTACAGAATTTTTAAGATAAAAATTTAGTTTTTTTTATTATTAATTTCTATTTTATTGGGTACCCAATTATCCAAACCAAACCAATCCATTTTTAATCGGTTTAGTTTGGTTCGAGTACATACACAAAAAAACGTAAATTCGAACCAAACCAAACCAAGTACAATTTAATTGGTTCGGTTCTAATTTTACCATAAATCCAAACCAACCTAACCCATGTTCACCCCTACCTGGTGGCCTAAAAGTCGTCTGCTTAGACCTGAATCTGGGACTTGGTTGGACTAGTGGTGCAGGACTTGCCTAGACTGGTGGTGCAAGACTTGGCTGGATTGGTGGTGAAGGTTCAGTTTTAGATTGCTATGCAACAACATTCACAATATGTGGTTAGTTAAAAAAAATGAGTTGAACAATAATACCGTAGGCCAGGGGGGATTATGAACCCCAGGCGACGACGACATTTCAATTGCAGGGATGGAGTATTTAGTCCCTGCAATAATTTCTAGTGACACGTGGCACTTGTATTTGACGACTCAGCCTCCATTTGACACATCATATAGGCAACCTGTTCGTAACCGATTACAGGGGTCAATCGGTTTTCATGGAATATTTACATCTCCTCTTCAATAGTTTTCATCTTCTCTTCAATTATGCTTTTTCATATGCTTTTTCTATGCTTTACAGAGGAGGAAAAGAAGGATATGGAAAGCTTTTGCGAGGAGATAAAGAAATCTTGGAGAGAACAAGAAATCTTTCTCAAGAACATGGAAGTGCTTTTAGACTAAATGTTAGATACAAGGGAGGAATTAGAAATAATAAAAAAAAAACCCCTATACCAAGTGAAATCCCAATGAAGAAGGAGGTTGTAAGGGATAAAAATAACCAAGAAAGTCCACACTCCAAAGAAGTAGAGAGTTATATGGAGGATGATTTAATTGAACCATTAATCCAAGAGGTTCTTGAGGAAGAGGACACTCCAACCATCACACAACACCTAAGTCTTAAAATCAAGGAAGTCAAGGCACTCAAGAAAAACACTCAAAGAAGGATTGTGACCAAGAAATAGAAGAGAACATCCATGAAAAAGAGAAGGTCAACAAAAAACAATCCAAATCCCACCCCAACAAGCAAGAGGAATCAAACTAATAACAACAAAAGAAGGCTTGTTAGGAGGCAATCAAATTAAGGGGCATCAATATTCTCTTCTTCTCCCTTGAAGTCATTTCTCTTAACTAATTGGAAGAAGAGGAAGAAAATTCAAGAACCAATATGTCAAGCTAATTACACTAAAAGAACGCTTGTTGGGAGGCAACCTAACCGTTGGTAACAATTTCTTGCTTTACTTAGTTTTACTTTCAAATAATTTGGCATGAGATTGCATAGAATAAGTTTGGTGTTGTCATGCAATAATTTGATTTTCAATCTTCACTAGGTACTTGCATCATTTTAAAAATGAAAGTATCATACCAAGTTTGGTGTGGCTACTTACCTTTCATGCAATGTACCATGCACAACCCACTTATTAATGCAATCACATTGTCTCTTTTCTTTGTGCCTTGATTGTTATCTTTAATTTTGCTTGCTTAAACACATGCATTACTTACATCATTATTTTAAGACATTCATGATTAATTCACAAGCCCATCACCACTTTTCTCACTTGTTGCTTTGAGGACAAGCAATCATTCTAAATTTGATGTTGGAGGGAGAGAATATGAGAAAAATGACAACAATAAAGATGAACTACAATGTGGTTAAGTTTCTTTTCCTCTTATTTACTTCTTATACTTTCAATTGCATGATTGTCTTCCATTTCTTTTATATGCATGTGTGTTCTTCTTTTTGAAAAAGCATAGTATAGTTTTGAATTGTACCATGTTGCTTTTACATCATAATTATCATCTTAAAATTTGTAAGTCAAAGCAATTAAACATCATGATCATAAACAAACAAGGTAACTAAAGAAGAAGCTAGCATGAGCATATAAGTATTGGGAGGCTAGCATGACTATTTTTGCTCAATTGCATTTGAATTTGTTTAATTGAAATTTTCATCTAGAGCTTTTTGTGAAAATTTTGAAATTTTGAAATCCTTGAAGAAGCAAATTAATTAAATCAAGTAAAAAAAAGGGAAAGAATGAGAAAGTTGAAGGGTCTAAGTACCAATGACAATTCATTAGTCAAGTACTTGTGGTGTTTATGTATCAAGCAAAAAACTTGAAAACAAAATACTTAGAGTCAAGGCTAGACTCAAGTACAAAGCACTCCCTCAAAGTTTAAGGCTCTAAGCATCAATGATTAGAGAGTAAAGAAAAGAAACAAATGAGCTTAAAGAGTTCTCTAATTAAATGCTTGTGGTGCTTATGTATCAAGTGGTAATACTTGAAAACAAAATATTTAGAGTCGAAGCTTTTAACTAATGGTGCAAAGCACCTAAGAATCTAAGCTAAGAAAAAGATGAAGAGCTTATTTCAAAGAAGGAATATAAAGAAAAGATTTCATAAAGTGAGCTAAATAGAAACATCAATCATTTAAATTTTTTTTGTGATTGTTGCATACATAGTAAATTAGCCAACCATGGATATTAAATTGCTACTCTTCTCACCTTGGATTGTCAAATTGTATTGCATGATTCTTTATTTACTTGAGGACAAGTAAAGTTTAAGTTTGGTGTTGTGATGCATGTGCATCATGATGTGTTTTTCTATACTTTTTCATATAAAAACCAATTCATAATGCTTAATTATGGAGTGTTTTCGGTGTTTAAGTTGTATATTGCTTTGATCTTTTGATTTGATAAATTTTGTAGAAAATAATATAAAAAGAAGCAATAAAAGAACTAATAGAGGAAGCACACTCTCAAGGTGGCAAAAGAGTTGGAAACAAACTCAAAGAGAAGCAAAGAGGATTTGCAACCCTGAACTCTTCATACTCCAACAAAAATAAATTGAGTTACAAAACTCCAAATGAGGTGATTTTAGTGTCATTGGAAAGTAGACTTCCAGATCTTTCCAACCATATATAATACTCCATAGTAAACACTGAATTTAAGGGTGCAAATCACTATTCTTTTAGCACTACGTACTTGGCATGCCTAGGAAAGTGGCACGCTAGGCCAAATTTCCCGAGGACAATTTCCTGCATTTTGCTAGACTGACCTCTTCATCTTGGAAAGAGTATAACTTGAGATAGAGAGATCCAAATGACGCGCTTCTAACGGCGTTAGAAAGCTTACTTCCAGAACTTTTCAATGATATATAATAGTTTATAGTGGACGTGCAGTTTGGGGCCGTGAAGGATCCCATCTTTCAACGTACAAGATTTCCAAAGCCTCAAAAGCCCAAAGTGTTACCAAAGTGCCACTTCGATGACACTCCACATTGGGCCACTTCTAATAACCCAATTCTTTTATTTATTTTTTAATATTTCAAGCCTCAAAGAAGAAAATTAAAATTTCACAAGCCTAAGTCAAGCCACAATTAACAATTAATCAGGGCCACAAGAATCATCTAAAAATAGTTAGAAAATTTGCATTTGATTGTAATTTCATTTGAATTTGTAATTTAGGTAGCTTATAAATAGGACCTTAGATTCATCATTTTACACGCACTAAGAGGGGGTGGAGGTGACTCCACACCTCACTCTCATCCTCTTCTCTTCTTCTATTGTCTTTCATACACACTTTTGTAAATATTTTGCTATGAGTATCTAATTTTCATCATTGGGAAAGAGAGCTCTATTGTTTTTCAATAGATTAATTTGATTTCTTCTCCATCTTAAATTCTTCTTTTATTGTTTCTTTAGAAAGAATCTTCGTTTTTCATTTCAAGGATTTAGTTATCTTGGGAGAGAAATTGAATTCACATGGATTCTATGTGAGCCTTGGGAAAGAGATGATAGAATCATGTTTGAAGTTCTTTCTCACAATTGAGTAAATTTGAGTTTGGATTTGATATAGTGACATGTAATCATCCCAAAACTTGGGTTTATGAGATTGTGTGGCTCTAAATTAGAGACTGATTTTCATCTCTTCTCATGAGCAATTAGATCAAAGAATTGACAATTGATCAAATTAAGAGAGATTGAATTACCAAGGAATTGGAATTCAGTCACTTATGATTTGTCAAGAGATCAATGAATTGAATGATTGAAGATGAGATAAAACTATTGATCCAAAAAATACAATATCTCTTGATTCTAGTGTTAATTTCATTCTTAATTCTTGTTATTCATTTCTTGTCTTTAATTCTTGTCATTTAATTGTTCTCTTTAAATTCTTGTCATTTACTTATGCACCTTTATAGCTTTATTTACTTATGTACATTTATGCCTTCTAAGTGTTTAAGTGTTTGTAGAAATGCTTTACTTAGTTTTACTTTCTAGTCATTTACATTCTTGCAATTTAACTTTTAACACTTTACATTCTAGTCATTTACTTTCTTGCTCTTTATTGCTTTCATTTAATTTCAAGTCATTTACATTCCTTGTTTGTTCATCACTCAAAATTGAACCATCTAACTAGAATAATCAATCAACTATTGCTTACTTAATCCGTTAAATCTCGTGGGATCGATCTTACTCTTGGTGAGTTTTATACTTGATACGATCCAATGTAGTTACTCATAGTTGTACGGAATATTATGTTTTACAATTTTCGTATTACCTAGTTGAGGTTTAGTAATAATTAGTGTGTGACATGTCCTAGGTTTAATTAATGATAGTAAAAAGGAGAAGTGACCGTGAATATAACCCTTTAGAGGGTAGAAACTTAAGGCAAATGTTGTTTCATACTCTATTAATAAATGTCAAAAAGTAAGAGACAATGTATTGAAGAACTGGTTTAACGAACAACAGCTCCAAACAACAATAACAATGACAATTAACCTAGACAATTCATTAATTTTAGATGATTGAAAACAATAAAGAATGTGAAACGGATAGCTCATAAATTATAGTTCCATAAATTTAAAGAACACCAAATGTAACCATATACCAATCATTTCCTCATATTCATATGTATTGTGAACTCCTGTTAATTTTTTAAATTTCCTATACTTTTTTCATAAATAAGAACGAAATTGCACATAGTACTTGTTAATAAACTACTCAATATTAAGAAAGGCAAGATTGGAAGATCATTGCTTACATGGAACAAGCGAGCATCTACCTTTCAGTTTGAAAGAAATAATAAGAAAAATAACATTCCAATAAAAAAGTCACACATGATTCTTGAAAAAAAAAATGGATTGTGCGTGCATAAATAGGCCATCAATTCAGATGCATTGAACATTTAAAGGTTTTTTATACAATTGCAGCAGAAGAGATGAAGAAACCACGCTAACAGAAGAAGCAGCCATGCAAGCACCGGCGAGCCATGGGGGCAATCTGATTCCGGTAAAGGGGTATAAGACACCGGCAGCAACCGGCATGCCTAGGACGTTATAGCCGAGAGCCCAGATATAGTTGAGGCGGATACGCAACATGGTCTTTCTGGAAAGATCTATGGCTGTGATCACATCTTCCAAGCTGTTTTTCACAAGCACTATATCAGCTGCTTCTATGGCTACATCAGTTCCAGCACCTATTGCCATACCAACATCAGCAGCAACCAAGGCCGGCGAGTCATTTATTCCATCACCCACCATTGCCACAGTCATCCCTTTCATCTGCATCGATTTCAGTATGAAAACTCAGACATTCATCACATG
The DNA here is from genome assembly GCF_000816755.2 of Arachis ipaensis. Taxonomy (NCBI): domain Eukaryota; kingdom Viridiplantae; phylum Streptophyta; class Magnoliopsida; order Fabales; family Fabaceae; genus Arachis; species Arachis ipaensis. The sequence goes on along the minus strand of NC_029793.2, from coordinate 13,567,152 downwards.
TTTTTCTTTTTACAATCTCTTATATAGACCCTCGTATATGTAACTCAAATTTGCCTTTTACACCATAAGTTTTTCGGATCCATTTTAAAAGACTGTTTCCGCAAGCCTTTTTTAAAAAAAAAAAAAAGTGTAGGGACAGCACTTTTATTAAATTATGGCCAAAAAGTAACCATCAAAAGAAAAGTGAATAATCCTACACCATTGGATGAAATCTCACACCATTAAAAACATTATTGATGGCTACTTGATGGCTACAAATCACAAAAGTTACTAGCCCCTAACACTCCTCTTTAGAGGTTATTACAAAACAAGGCTTACCTGTAATTCTTTCACCTTATCAGCTTTCCCTAGTGGATCTGTCTCGGCGAAGACCTCATCAATACCAACTTCGTTTGCAATAGCAGTTGCAGTAGCAAGGTTATCACCGGTTGCTATGATGCTTGAAATGCCCATGGTGTGGAGAAAAGATATGACACGCTTAGCTTCGGGCTTTAATGGATCAGTTACAGAGTATGCTCCAGCAATCTTCCCGTCGATGGAAACCAGAACACAAGTTCTCGCTAGAATTTCATTCTCAGACATGTACCTCTCAACCTCGGAACTTAGTGGAACATTACAAGCATGCATAAGTCTCTTGTTTCCAACTAGAACTGTTCTTTCACCAACTTTTCCACACACACCAGCTCCCACTTGCACCTCAAAGTCCTTCACATCTGGCACTTCCTCATCGTTGGAACCAAATTTCTTGCGCAGCTTCTTTGCATGTTTAACAACAGCTTTTGCTAGTGGGTGCTCACTACTTGACTGAAAAGTTGTAGAAAGAGTTAGTTGAAATATTATGGATAAATAAAATTGAAGTTCTTTAAATTAGAAAAACTCCACTATAAATAAAAATTGTTCTCTTTTTCGTCACAGTAAATGTGTGAAAACTAAAAATGCAGCAGCAAAGTCTGAAAATCATGGACAGTTACAAACTTACAATATTTTCAAACTAATTAAATGAAACATAAATGGTATTGAAACCAAGTTTTCTTCGATGGAAAATAAATTCTTAATTGTTGGTAAATAAACTAAGCTTATCAATAAACTATGAGCAACTTGAAGAATTCAAGTTAAATTAAACGCTAGGGATTCCAAGAAGCATAAAAAGAACATAAGAATAGTCAAAGAAAGTTATAAAATTTTATTACAACTCCAACTTGATAAGAATGGAACAACTGGACAAGGTAACTGACTAGAAGAATCAATAGTCATCATAAATCTCTGCTCAGTTTGTTGCACTGTCATAGGTTGTGTTAGGCATTAAGCAATGTTATATTGTAGTATTTTATTCTACATGTTTGCCTATAAATAAAGGCACGTGTGTGCTGAATAATTCAAGAAAAGCACAATGAAGATATTAGTTGACTGGAAAAGTTTTCACTTCCTCTTTTTTTGTGTTATGTTACCATTGAGAGAAATTATGAGAGTTTCTTGTGTGTTAGAAGATCCTAGGCAAATTAATTTGTGAGTTTGACCTTCCGTTTGTTGAGCTAAATTTGATTTTGGGTTAATATACGATGACAAATATTATTTGGATTAAAAGTCTAATTATTTATTTAATGTATGTGCTAAGTAATCCAGGTCCATTTATGTGTTGCTTTAGTCCAAATGAGTGTTGCTTCAGCAACTTAAGCTATTACAGGTCCAACACTTTAGCCCATTACTTGCTAGATGAGAAACAAATCAGTACATGAGCCAAAAGAGAGAGCACCGAACAAAAAGAAGAAAGAGAAGGACATCTGTCAACAACAAAGACAGTTGTAGTTCTAACAAAGCAATTAGACATAAGAACAATTTCACTACTCCAAGAACATCAGCAAAACACAATTCAGAATGTGGGAGAGCAAAACACAGACTTGCACAAAAGCAGAAGCAGCAGAGCAGCTCCTCGGATAGCAGAGGTAATGGAGCAGAGGGAGAAAGAAAAGCATGCTAAGGAAAAAAGCAAACCCAAGGGCAGCAGAGGTGGTGGAATGGTTCCTCAACCTGCAGAGTTAGTGGAGCATGATGAAAAAGGACATGCATGCCTTCGGAGACAGCTCCAACGGGTGAATGGTACGAGGGAATGGAAGAGGCAATGGAGAGCAAATTGGAAGAGCAAGCTGATTCTATAAAAAGCCTCACCTCAACATTTGAAAGCAAAGAAAAGGAGAAAAAATTCAGGGCATCATATCCTCTCAATCGAGCTGAATTCTTTTTCTTCTACTAGTGATTCATTTCTGATTTTATTTGTTATGGCTATCTTATGTCATCCTTTGTATTGGAAAAAGGCTAAATATGTGAGTAGAAAAAGCCATAAGAGAAAAGGCAAGAGTGATGCATGAAAGAGCCACTGAAATTCTGTGTAATTGAGTTGTTGAACTAGGACTAATTTCCTTTGCCAAGTTGGGTTAGTACTCGGTGAATTTGAATCTGTTTAGGTTCACCTTTAAAGTTGGGACAACACTTGGAAAGCTAAGTTTTGGTGAAGAAAGCTTAGTGGTAGATACTAGTCGAATTAGGTTGTAATTCAATAGTATTGGTGATTGTAATTAGTTGATTATAGTGGAAATTTCACCATGGTTGTGGTGGAGACTGGACATAGGATTCATGACACTTAGAATCTGAACTAGGATACATGCTGGCCGCTTTTTCTTCTTCCCTTCTCTTTTATTTTTTGAGTATGAGACAAAACAAAAAAATCTCCTACATAAGTAGCTTTCGCGAAAACAGAGCTTGAAACGTTCATTTTAAAGCCAACTTGATTCAACCCCCCCCCCCCTTCTCAAGTTCAAGCAGTTCCATCAATTGGTATCAGGAACAAGGTCTCAAGGAGTCAAGCTTCACAGCTTAGAACAAAGATTCATGACCAACAATATGGATCCTAACATCATGGCGTACACTCTTATTGAAGGACAGTCAAATAATAGACCTCCTTATTTCAATGGCAGCAACTATTTCTACTGGAAAGAGAGAATGAGAATCTTCGTGTAGTCAATCGACTACAACATTTGGAAGATTATTCTCAACGGACGGACGTTCCAACAAAGAAAAATGCTGATGGAGAAGTTGTGGCAAAAGAAGACAATGAGTGGATAGAGGAAGAAAAGAAGAAGGTTGAACTCAATGCCAAGGCTATCAACCTAATGCACAGTGCAATCAGTTTTAAAGAATACAGAAAAGTGTCAAGGTGCAAGACGGCTATAGAAATCTGGGACAAGTTCAGACTCACCCATGAAGGCACTAAACAAGTGAGGGAGACCAGAATTAATATGTTGATGAAGGAATATGAAATGTTCAATATGAAGGAGGAAGAGAGCATCGATCAAATATTCGAAAGGTTCTCAATAACCATCAATAATCTGGATGTCATGGGAAAGAGCTATTCCGAGAAAACCTTGGTGAGGAAGATCTTAAGGAGTCTTACGAAGAAGTGGGAAGTAAAAAGTACAGCCATCTCTAAAAGAAATGATTTGATAAAAATCACCTATGATGAGCTAAGAGGCAAGCTGCTGGCCTATGAAACTACTCACATGTCTCAAGACAAAAATAACAAGAAGAAAAGTGTAGCACTGAAATCAAGAATGAGAGCCAAAGAAAAAGAATCTTATGACAGTTTCTCAGATGAAGAAATGGTGCTCTTTACAAGAAAAATGAAATTACTGAGATTCAAAAACAAAGGCAAAGAAAGTTCTTCATCCAAAGATTTCAAGAAGGATCAAGCCAAGTTCACATGTCACCACTGTAAGGAACCGGATCACTTCAAGTCAGATTGTCCTCAATTAAGAAAAGGCGAAAAATCAAAGAAGGACAAAAAGAAAGTGATGATGACAACATGGGAAGACTTGGAAAATGACATCAATTCTGAAGACTCAGATCAAAAGGCTCAACTCTGCTTGATGGTTGATCACGATGATGAAGATGAGGTAGATCTCTCTGACCTATCTATTAATGAATTGCACTACATTATCAAAGACTTTACTATGAACTCTAAGAAACTCTTAGATAAATATGTTAAATGCAAGAAAGATAATGAAATATTGAGAGCTGAAAATGATTTCTTACTGAAAAAAGTAAAGGCAACCGAAGCTTGTGATGAAATTTTTTTAAAAGAAGAAAACAATGCTTTAAGAGCTGAATTAAACAAATTCAAACTCAAGCATACAGTCACTGCCTCCACTGATTTGATTACTGAAAAATAAAAGGTTGAATGAACAAATTAAAAACCTTAATGAAGACTTAGCGAAATTTGTTCAAAATTCACAAAATCTTGATAAATTACTTGTTTGTCAAAGATTTAGTGGTGAAAAATCTAGACTTGGATTCAAAGAGAAAAGTAAGGCTATTTTCAAACAAAATGTTAAAAAATCTGAAGCTTCCTCTTCCAAGATTTTCAAACAAAAAATTTTTAGTAAAACTAAAAAATCAGTGAGCAAGAACCATTGCTATAAGTACAATAGAAAAGGTCATGATCCTCAACAATGTTTTATCTTTCTAAGGTCTTTTGGTAATGATAGTAAATTATATAAAGTTGTTCATGATTATAATGCTCTTGAGCAACCAAGAAGATTTCACATAAGAGGATCCAAATGAATTTGGATACCTAAGGTTAGTTGAAAAACATGCAGGTTTGCCTTACATCCAAGAAGAAATTGGACATGTGGTATTTTGATAGTGAATATTCAAGGCATATGATCGGAAATGATACTTTCTTTATCAAACTCAACAAGTATGATGGAGGATTTGTCACTTTTGGAGATAATGGTAAAGGTAAAAGAATTGCCATTGATAAGGTTGGCAAAAATTTTTTTACTTGCATTGATAGTGCCTTTTTAGTAGATGGGTTAAAGTATAATCTATTGAGTATAAGTCAATTGTGTGACATTGGATATGTTGTAACCTTTAGGAAAGTAAATTGTAGGATCATTAATGAAAAAACAGGGGTTGTGTTATTTGTTGCAAAAAGAAGTGACAATGTTTATGGTCTCACATTAAATGATCTTAAAGTTCAAAATGTAACTTATTTCCCTTCAATTAAATTTGAAAAATGGATATGGTATAAGAGATTACGACATGTTAGCATGTAACAAATCTCTAAACTTGTTAAAAAGGGTTTAGCAAGAGGTCTTTCTAACATTAAATTTGATAAAGACATCACTTGTGATACTTGTCAAATGGGTAAACAAACAAAAATCTCTTTTAAACCTAAGGAAGATGTCTCAACTAAAAAACCATTAGAGCTGTTACATCTTGATCTGTTCGGACCAATTGGGACTCAGTCTTGGAAAAAAAAGTTATGAAATGGTTATTGTGGATGACTACACTAGGTTTGGTTGGGTGTTCTTTCTAGCTCATAAACATGAAGCATTTTCTATTTTCGAAAAATTCAGCACGAAGATTCAAAATGAAAAGAGTTTAAAAATTATTTCAATTAGAAGTGATCATGGAAAAAAAATTTAAAAATCAACACTTTGAATCTTTTTGTGATGAACTTGGTATATCACACAACTTCTCATGTCCTAAAACACCACAACAAAATGGTATTGTGGAAAGAAGAAATAGAAGTTCACAAAAAATGGCTTGAGCTATATTGTGTAAATATCAGGTTCCCAAATTCTTATGGGCTGAAGCTACGCTTTAAATCGAATCCTCATAAAAAAAATTTTGAAGAAAACTCTATATGAACTTTGGAAAGGGTATCCACCCAATCTTAATTACTTTCGTGTGTTTAGCTGCAAGTGTTTTATACTGAATATCAAAGAAAATTCGAAAAAAATTGATCCTAAAACACATGAAGGTATCTTTCTTGGTTATTCCACTAATAGCAAAGTTTATAGAGTATATAACAAGAACTCTAAATCTGTTGAGGAGACCATGCATGTCACATTTTGTGAGTTTAACCTTGTTCCTAGCGTGTGTATTGATGATAGTCCAAGTTTTGAAACTGAATTGCCCAAGATCACTGAGTTAATTACTCAAAATTTGAGTTCTCAAGAAACTGCACCTGCTAGCAGCAAAAATCTCAATTCTGCAGGAGACAATTTAGAATTATCTCCTATTGCAGCAGAAAATCTTGATGTAGAGGCCATTGTAGATCAAGAGGAACCTGAATCCTCTACCCAGACCAAAAGGCCAAGAGAATCAAAATTTCTGAAAAATTATCCTTAAGAGTTCATAATAGGTGATCCCTCCAAAGGAATGACTACTCGTTCATTTTTGAAAAGAGCCGAATCTAACAACATTGCTCTTATATCAAAGATTGAACCTCAAAATATCCAAGAAACTCTCGCTGATCCATCTTGGGTATTAGCCATGGAAGAAGAATTGCAGCAGTTTGAGAAGAATCAAGTCTGGACCTTAGTGCCTCACTCAAATGGAAAGAAAGTCACTGGCACAAAATGGATTTTCAAAAATAAAATGGGTGAAGATGGAACCATTGTCCGAAACAAAGCAAGATTGGTTGCTCAAGGCTATGATCAAGAGTAAGGGATTGATTTCGATGAATCATTTGCACCTGTAGTTCGAATGGAAGCCATTAGGTTGCTCTTAGCCTATGCAGCTCACTACGGCTTCAAGCTTTTTCAAATGAACGTAAAGTGTGCATTCTTCAATGGTATAATAGATAGAGAGGTATATGTGGCACAACCTCCTGGGTTTGAAAACAAAACATTTTCTAACTATGTTTTCAAACTAGCTAAAGCCTTATATGGTTTAAGACAAGCTCCTAGAGCTTGGTATGAGAGGCTTAACTCATTTTTATTGAAAAATAATTTTCAAAGAGGAGCCACTGGCACTACTCTATTTATTAAAAATCTCAATGATCATTTTATTCTTGTGCAAGTTTATGTTGATGATATCATTTTTAGTTCAACTGATGAGACTTTGTGTGCAGATTTTGCTAAGCTAATGACAAGTGAATTTGATATGAACATAATGGGAGAATTAACTTTCTTCCTAGGCTTGCAAATCAAGCAAATTGCTGAAGGAATTTTTGTTTATCAAGAAAAATATGTCAAGGAACTTGTCAAAAAATTTGGGCTGGAATGCGTCAAGCCGATGGGAACCCCATGCATCCAAATATCAAGCTTGACAAAGATGAACAAGCTAGAGATGTTGATGAGACACGTTACAGAGGGATGATTGGCTCTTTGATGTATCTAACCTTCTCGAGGCCTGATATCGTATAAAGTGTTGGTGTGTGCTCAAAATTCCAATCAAAGCCTAAAGAATCTCATCTCTCAACTGTCAAGAGGATCATCCGATATGTGCTTGGTACCACTAATTATAGTTTATGGTATCCCAAAACTGATTCCTTTCAATTAGTGGGTTATTGTGATGCAGATTTTGTTGGGGAGACGATTGATAGAAGAAGCACAAGTGGCATGTGTTGCTTGCTTAGCAAATCACTCAATGTATGGTCAAGTAAGAAGCAAGCAACAGTGGCACTATCCACTGCCAAAGTTGAGTATATTGCAGCCTCTTCTTGTTGCTCTCAATTACTATGGTTGAAAACTCAGTTAGCTGATTATAAATTGAAAGTATCTAATATTTCATTATTTTGTGACAATATGAGTGCTATAAATATTTCAAAAAATCTTGTTTTGGACTCAAGAACAAAGCATATTGAAGTTAGATTTCATTCTATAAGAGAACATGTGCAAAATAAAAATTTAGATATTCAGTTTGTTAAATCTAAAGATCAACTAGCTGATATTTTCACTAAACCATTGATAGAAGAGAGGTTCTGCAAATTACGAACTGCACTGGGCATTCTTAATTTATCTAATTTTTCTGATATTCTGGTTTAAGCATTTTGTCTCATAGATCGAGATGAGATTATTCTGGACAGATGATAAGCAAGCTTCATAAACTCTTTGTGATGCAATCTAGTCTCGTTGAAAGCAAGTGAGATTTGGTGGACCTGGTGTGTTTGATTGTTTATCATCAAATGGGCCACCTTTGTTGAAGCACCTTAGGCTCTCACTAGACTTAGATATTAGAAAGTTGTTTTTGGTCCCAAAACTTAACATTATTTTAAAATTGCATTTCATTTTAATTAAATTTTCAAAATTGAAATTATAGAGGTTACGGTTGTAAAATTCGAAGGTTTTCAAAAGTTTTTTATTTTTATCCTTTTCAAGATGAAACTTTTATACTAACTAAGACCTATATTAATTCTCCACTACATACACCCTTTCACACTCAACTCCTCCACAACTCCTTCACTCCACTCCACTTTTCAAAAGTTTTCATTTTTATCCTTTTACACTAACCAAGGCCTATATTAATTCTCCACTACATGCACCCTTTCACACTCAACTCCTCCACTCCTCTTTCACTACACTATTCCCATTCTGAAACTAACCTGTGTCCTATACGTATGGCTCGCAAAAAAGAGCAGTCCGTAGAAACTCTCATAGTGGTGCTCACTCTTCACGTTCTTAACCCTCTTCTCCTATTTCACTGCACTCACAAACATCTCCTTCTCCATCTCCCACTAACTCTCCTCCCACTTCTCCTCATAATAACGCTCCTGAAATGGCTCGCACCAAGACCATCGCTCGCCATCCTGGAGTAGCTCCTCGCCCTACCTCCTCTCAGCCAAATGTCTCACAGCCCAGCTCTTCTCAACCCAGTTCTTCCCGAGGAAAGAGACCTGTTTGTGAAGAAGACGAAGAGCTTCCGTCACCCCCTCCTCGCCACAGCCACGATACAGTCATCGACTTTCATCTTCGTTCTATTTCTGAACTAAAACTTTCCAATCTCATTGCCTACAAATCCTTCTATACTGACTTCCCTAAAGAGTCTTTTGATCGTCACCGTTATAATTCCTTCATGAACTACATATTATTCTGCAAGGATATTTATAAGCGTACTCTCTGTCCTTCCAAACTTGTAAATCTAGACAAGTTTTGTAGAAAAGGTCTAAACTTTACACCTCTGTTTACATATCAAGGATGGATTTTCATTCTATCCATTCGTGACAAAATTTTATCCTATCTAGTGAAGCAGTTCTATAAAACATGTCATACAAAAAAGGAAGAATCGCATCCTTTGTTAAAGGTCGCACAATCATTCTTGACAAGTACCACATTAGTAAAGCCTAGATTACCAGGAAAGGGGGCTTGATGTGTTCACCTCTGGTAAGTGGGATGAAACTCTCAATGTGTCATATTTTGAAGCCCTAAGTACTGGATCAACATTCCTCTCCTTAAAAGTACCACTCCCACTCATAAGTTTCTTGGTCCAATCCGTGCCCAGTTGCACAGGATTGTGAACCATATAATTCTGCCTCAGAGTGGCTCTTTTCAGCGAGTCTCCTTTTGTGACACACTGGTTCTGTTCGCTCTTCTCTCCAAAATTCCAATTTCTTTTGCATAAGAGCAGAAGCAGCAGAGCAGCTCCTCAAATAGCAAAGGTAATGGAGTAAAGGGAGAAAGAAAAGCATGCTAAGGAAGAAAGCAAACCCAAGGACAGCAGAAGTGGTGGAATGGCTCCTCAACCTGCAGAGTTAGTGGAGCAAGATGAAAGGACATGTATGCCTTTAGAGACAGCTCCAACGGGTGAATGGTACGAGGGAATAGAGAGCAAATTGGAAGAGCAAGCTGATTCTATAAGAAGCCTCACCTCAACATTTGAAAGTAAGAAAAGGAGGAAAAAATTAGAGTATCATATCCTCTCAATCGAACTGAATTCTTTTTCTTCTACTAGTGCTTCATTTCTGGTTTTATTTGTTATGGCTATCTTGTGTCATCCTTTGTATTGAGAAAATGCTAAATATGTGAGTAGAAAAAGCCATGAGAGAAAAGACAAGAGTGATACATGAAAGAGCCACTGAAATTCTGTGTAATTGAATTGTTGAATTAGGACTAGTTCCCCTTGCCAAGTTGGGTTAGCACTCGGTGAGTTTGAATCTGTTTAGGTTCTCCTTCCAAGTTGGGACAACACTAGGGAAGCTAAGCTTTGGTGAAGAAAGCTTAGTGGTAGACACTAGTTGAATTAGGTTGTAATTCAATAGTATTGGTGATTGTAATCAGTTGATTATAGTGAAAATTCCACCATGGTTGTGGTGGAGACTAGACGTAGAATTCATGACACTTAGAATCCGAACCAGGATACATGCTGACCTCTTTCTCTTCTTTCCTTCTCTGTTTTTTTTCTGAGTATGAGACAAAACGAAAAAATCTCCTTCATAGGTAGCTTCTGCGAAAACAGAACTTAAAACGTTCATTTTAGAGCCAACTTGATTCAACTCCCCCTCTCAAGTTCAAGCAGTTCCAACAACGTTAATTCTTCTTTATTAGTATTCAACATCTTTTCAACTTACAGGATCCAACAATGTTCAACAGAATAAATTTATATCAATTATTCAGATTTCCAAATTAGTATAGTATGCAGCATATAAGAAAAAAAAGGAAAATAATTACCTCCACTGCTATTGTCATGTCATAAAATTCTTCCATAGTAAATTCAGAAAACAGTACTGCGCTAACTACCACCGGCTCTCCAACAGTTAGTGTCCCGGTCTTATCAAACACAACAACTTTTACCTGCATCAGGAAAACAAAACAAGCTCCTATCAGAATCGGCAGCGAAAGAATGAGGGATATCGGGATATGTAGCATACTTGTGTCAAATAACATGAGATAAGATATGCTAGAAACTAGATTATGCCAAACATCAATACTAGAGATATAATGAAATGATATCAGATATGAATAGTGCCTACAAAATTAGCAGGTCAAAAATAAAATAAAATAAAATAAAAAGTAAAAATACACCTTCCATGATGATTTTTAATGCTATAATTTCTCAGCAGAGAAGCGGAATCCTTGCATAAATTACAAGAGAAGAAGACATTATAGCTTTAGCATTAGCAACAACCAGCTAGTAAAGGATATAAGCAATGACCAAATGTTTTTCCTTAGTTCATCAAATATCCCAATTCCAATGTACTTATCATGATCATTTCAATCAAAGGAAAACAGATGGACAATTGTTGCATAGCAACAACCACCTAGAAAAGGATACAAGCAATCGCAAAATATCACATCTGTTTTACAATTATGTACAGTGAATCAAGGTTTTATTTTGAACCCTTGTTGCAAATGGAAGGAAAGTTTACCTGCTAAAGCACAATTAAACAGGTATCGAGTAACAAGAATAAAGAGTTTCATTACCTTGTGTGCCTTTTCCAATGCATCTCCACCCTTGATGAGAACACCTTGAGAAGCACCCATGCCTGAAGCAACCATGACTGCAGTTGGTGTTGCTAGACCCAAAGCACAAGGGCAAGCAACAACTAGTACAGAAATAGCAAATTGCAGAGCAAGTTCAAATGCATTCATTGCTTTTGGTATCCAATGCCTAGGGTATAAGCCAACTTCCCCAGGAACAAACCATCCCATCCAAGTTAAAAATGCTGCAACAACCACCTAAGGATGCAACATAAGTACAAGCAGCATCCCATGGATAAAATATCATTTAAATGCTAACATCAATTAAGCAATTACATAAGAATTTATCAGCTCTTTTTTGCAGTCCAGTGGAATTAGCAATTAAACAAAAAGATAACGTAAGAAACATAATCACAGGATGATAGCATGTCTCAAAATGTTTTATGCTTCAGTATTTGACAGAATCCTTGAAACAAAGGTTACATTTCATAGCCATGATTATTTCATACACTTGATAAACAAAAAGTAACGAAAGGGAACCCCTTTTCAGATTTTTTTTTAAATAAAAAAAATGTAAAATAAAGTAAAATGGGAGGGGAAATTTTGAACAGAACCTGAAGGGATATTTATTACATTAAGCCTCAACATATGAATAAAACCTTTTCTAATAATGATGAAAAATTTGAAGGATTTAGTTAAGGAAAGACACTCACTAATGGAACAAAAACCCTTGAAATGTGGTCTGCGAGTTTTTGAACTGGTGCCTTAGCTAGTTGAGCGGTTTCTACAAGCTGAACAATTTGAGAAAGTGCAGTATCTGATCCAACATGTGTAGCCTTAATCAGTAAGCAGCCATTCTCATTGATTGTTCCACCAATAACCTGCTCAGCAAATTTCAAGAAATTAAAAATGTTTCACTAATTTAAAGTACTGGAAGTTTGATTAAAATAATCAAAGATGCTTGTTTCTCTACAGAATGATATCAACCGCCAGAATCCAATGAATATTAAATAAGCTTATCAGTAAACACATCACAGAGTGCATACACTCAGGTTTAGTTGCCTATCTTTCTTGAAACTTTCATCAAACGATTTCAACATTCAACCTCCGTGTATGTTTTTGTCATTTCCCCCTAATTTATTGGGCAGATTTTGCCATCATACTGAAAAAGAGTCATACCATATGAATAATACCTTGTCACCAGGACTTTTATCAACAGGTTTTGCCTCCCCGGTAATCATACTTTCATTTACATAGCTTTGCCCTTTTATGACAACACCATCAATAGGAATTTTGGCCCCAGGAACAATCTTAAGTATGTCACTCTTTTGTATTAGTTGAGTGTCAATTTCTGTCTCTGAGATGACATTTTCATCAGCATCCATGTCCACCAGATAAGCTTTATCAGGAACAAGTTGTGTCAGCTTTCCTAAAGCATCTGAGGTTTTCCCTTTAGCCAAATTCTCCAAATATTTCCCTAATAGAATAAAGGATATCAACATGGAACTGGTCTCAAAGAAATCTTGTCCTTGAAAAGTATCTGAAGTCAGTGCTTTTATTAAAATGTATACGGAGTAAAAATAAGCAGCATTAGTTCCTAATGCAACCAGCACATCCATGTTAGCAGATCTTCGCCTCAGTGCATGATATGATCCTACATAAAACCTAACAAGAGCTGCCGTAGTTAAATGATTGTAAAAAAAGAAAAAAAATTCTCCATTTAGTCCAAACAGTTGAAAAAAAAAACTATTATGTCTAATAAATAGCATCAAAAGCAAGAAATAGAATTAAACAATTAATCATATATTAGTAATACCTTTTGCCAACTATGAACTGCACAGGCGTACTAAGAATCCATCTCAGAAACAGCCCAAGAGTTAGCATATGGTGGATCTTATAGTTCAGCCAGTTTCCATAGGGAGGAAGCATGGGAAGCACCATGGCAAATACAAACACAGGAACCGAAAATAAGCAGCTGAACAAAAATTGGTCCCTATACCTATGAATTTCATCCACCTTATCCCTTTCTCTTTTTCCCGAAGTAGTGTGCAAGGATGCCTGGTACATCTTGGTGCCAGAGCTAGCTGTCTGAATAAAGTGAATGAGAGATCTTGGACCCGTAATATCCGGTTCATAGTTAACTGTTACTATATGTTCTGTCAAATTGAATTCAACATGATTCACACCTGCTGCGAACTCAAGCGAAGACATTACAATATTTACATCTTCAAGAGAATCAACCCCTTCTAGTTTTAAATGCACTTTGTTCACATCATTAGCAGAGCTAATAAGTTCCGCTCCAAAACCAGCATCTTCTATAGCTTCAATTATCTTGTTTGCATCGGCGAGGTTAGGATCAAAGTACACTTTGGCCTCCTCTAAAGCTAGACCTACAGTTGCTTTTTTCACTCCATCAATCATCCGAAGTGCATTCTCAACAGACTCGGAGCAGCTTGTGCATGCCATCCCTTTAATCCTTACTCGGCATACCGATATTTCTTGCTCCTGAAGCTCATCAACTCCGAAGCCACTGTCTTCTATTGCTTCTTTTATGTTTTTCGCCTAAAAAGTGAATTTAGATCGCAAATTAATTTATTTATTCCAAGACAATAGGTACTACTAAATTTTTTTCCCACCTTACTTCTGTTATTTATTTATAATTACATCCACTAGTTCAGAGAGTTTTTCTTAACGAAAGTTTAAAACTCAGCACAATGATCCTATTTCTAAAACTTTCATAAACAGAGGTTGCTTGTGTTTTTTTTCTTGCATGAGAATTCTTGGTATGCTGGTATGAGAATCAATGAAATGGCCAAAACTTTAATTCAGAAAAATATTATAAAGCTGATTACAGTGACATAATTTCAGAAGGGTGACTTACAGTGATAAATTTTGGAGAATATTTTATTATAGCTCGGCCATCAAGCGGCGACACCATGATGCTGTTTACTCCATGGAGGTCCTTAATTGAAGATTCAACAGAATTTATACACGATGCACACTTGATGTCACCTATTTGAAACATAACCGTCCTTACTGCGGCATCTTCTGGTGAAGTCTGCAACAGAGGAATCTTAAGATCGCTATTAGCTTCCATTTCTAATCCTGCAAAAAAAAAAAAGAGTTCAAAATTCAAATAAATATGTGAAAACCAAACAAAGCCATAGCAAAATGAATAGTAACAACTTAAACCCCGAGAATTAACCCAAGGAAAAAAATACTCGAACCAAAATATAATTTCCCACTATATATTTCTTTTTCTTTTAAATTAGCAGTTACTCCAATTATTACAAGTCTTACATATCTCAAGAATATGGTCTCTAGATAATTTATAAGTGCGATACAACCCTCACCCTTTGCGCTAGCTTTTGGAATTAATTAAGTTAGACTCACTCAAGCTCAATTCTAATATAGTATCAAAATCTATCTAATCCAATGTTTTTGGACCATCCACGTGCAAATCTTCACGCTTCAGATAATCATTTCTGGGCACGAAGGAGGTGTATTACAAGGGCAACCCTCACCCTTGAGCTAGCATTGGGGTTGAAAGACTCATTCAATCTTAACTGCTTGTTTGAGCGTCATTAAATCGATACAGGTTAGAAGAAAGAGAAAAAAAAAAAAGCAAATTCATACAGCAGAATCTATGTTCGCAATTTTAACAATTAAGATTGAGCCAATTGAAGAAACGTACATGCAAAACTGTAAGTGGAGAAGCACAGCACTAACAGCAGAGTCTTTGGAATCAACGTTAAGAACGTGTGAAAGGGTGTGAGAGATTCTAGGGTTACAAAAAGAGTTGAAGGAAGTTGAGTTGAGATGGTAAACAAAGAAAGTTATGTCCGGTTTAGTGTCATAGTGACGTGGTTTGGGTTTGCCGCATTTTGTATGTTAGTGGTGTGGTACTTCGAGGAGAGACTGTTTCTTTTAAATTTTTGAATTTGTTAACAGTAACGACCTCGTCGCTTCCCACCAACACTTGATTTTTTAATTTTTAATTATTCGATTTGTAGATGTTACCTATGTTGTTTGACCGTGAATAAGTTAATACTCAAAATACCATCTAAAATTTGATCTGGCTCTTCGAATTTTTAATTAACCCAAATTATATCCTGAAAATTTTAATGGTATCTTAAGTTGACTCTTTCATTCATTTTTGTTACTAAAAAGTTGACCTGACACAATTAGATGATATGATTTTACTATTTGTTTTAAAATGATCTTTATTTACACGTGAACTTACTGTATTTTTTTTTTCTTAAATTAAGAATGAGACTCGAACTCGCGATTTCAAAGTGAGTATAGAGAGATTATGTTATTTGAGGTATAACTCGTTAGCAGAATAAAATTACTGTATATTTATTGAAAAGTTTAAATTTTGATTTGCATATAACATTTTTTGAAAAACTATTACACTCTCATGCATGTATAACAAAGGAGAAAGTATTGGAATCAATATTAATTGTGTATAATGTGTACAATAAATTAAAAAAAAAAAGATAAAATTAAAATTAAAAATTAGATCATTAATTAATTATTTAATTTTAAATTTTAAAAATTTGAAAATTAAGATTAGTATTTAAATTCATTCACACTATATACGGTTATTTCTAATCTTACCGTAACCTTTAATACACGTCCAAAACTCACCGTCAGTCCGTCATCTTTTCTGGTTCTCACCTCGCGTCACTGAATTTCTTGCCGACCATACTGAGGCCGCCGCATCCTCCCACCGACACCGTCCTCACCTCCGCCGGTCAGCCCGATGCGCCTCGCCCTCCGACGCTCAGCCTAACGTTACTGTCGCTGTTTTCGTACCTCTCTTCCGAACCGGCTCTCGCTTTCTCCCATTCCTTCAACTTCAAGTCTCTTCTCACCGATGATAACACTATTCTCTTCTTCTTCTTCGGATCCAAGCATGGTTAGCTTCTTTCATGATTTGAGCCATATGTTTCAGTGCTGCTTTTGTCATGACTAGTCCTTCAAAATTATGTTTCACCACAATAATAGTTTCTTCTGTTTATTCATCTTCTTCTTCTATTTTAATGGTCAGTTTAGGATGGTCATTTTAGTAGGTATGTGGATGGTTATTTTATTTTTATGTAGTTGATTATTTTGATTAGATTGAGTTTAGTTATATATAATTAAAATATGTTAGATGTTCAATTTATTAGGTATGCGGATGATCATTTTTATCCTTAAGTGGATGGTTATTTTTATTAAGAGTGAGTGGTGTGTGGCAAGCCAAGTAGCGACGGTGAAATAAGATGATTATTGATGAAGGTGGGGTGGCCACTGGTTGAAAAAGAAGAGAGCATTTGAGGATTTTAGATGGTTATTTTTTTTGAAATAACTAATTAGATTTTTTAAAAATTTAAAATTTGAAATTTGAAATTGGAGAATTTGAAATTTAAAATTTGATGTGAAATAACTGAACAAAAATTTTTAAATTTATTATTTCGTAGGTAATTTTTATTTTTAACTCATATTGGACTAAATAAACAGTCCATTGTACACATTGTACAAATATTCTATTGACTCCCTAGCGAGGCTCATAACAAAGTGAAATTTTCAAGGGAAAAAAAGCCAAAGTTAAGAACAATAAAAGTTTAGAAATATTATTTTGAACTATTATTGAAATTTTATCCCCTTCCCTCCCCTCCCATCCCAAATTAATTTGGAAGAGTCAATATATGTATTTATGCTAAAAATATTTTTCACCCCTCCACATTTATTGTTGAAGG
>NC_029793.2:13549414-13550147 GCF_000816755.2 Arachis ipaensis | reverse complement strand
GTTTTGGTTTTGAGCAATGCTAATTTCTACTTTCTATGTATAAAAATTTTACAATAAGATTAATATGTGTTCTAAATTTTTTTGTGATATGAAGAGTTCAAGTATTATTTAGTAGTTATTAGTTTATATTTTTAAGTATTAAAATATTAAATTTAACTTCATAAATTTTAATTTTATTTATTTAGTTACTAGATTGAGTTTTACAATAACGAGATTAGGGTTTCTTTATTTTAATTCAATAAAACCATAATGGATAAAACCATAACGTGGACAAGTGAGATTAAGTGAGTCTATCTCTTGTTGCACTAAAAAAATGTATAGAATGTTAAGTGAGTCTCTTCGATTTAATTCCCAAACTTTGGAGATAGCAAGTTAAGTTGAGTGAGTCTTTTTTTTGTTACATCAAAAAATTAGATAAAAAATAGAGTGATTATCTTTGTATTCAATTTCAATCTATCATTTTTATTTTTATTTCAATTTTAATTTATCTTTTTTATTCAATTTCAGTTCTTATCTTTTTATTTAGGTCAATACTACTACGTAGATGGTCAAAAATTTCTACATGTATAGATTTGAGGTGTTGAAATAAGATCGGACTTTACTTATAATAGTGGGTTCGGATGAACAAATTATTATTGATGACCACTATCTGAATTGTTGCAAGAAAAAAAAAAAACAGACACCAGTAAAAAAATTTCAAAATTTGTGTCTCATTTAAATTAGTTTAAAAGTT
>NC_029793.2:13542872-13549367 GCF_000816755.2 Arachis ipaensis | reverse complement strand
TTTGGATTCGACTCGAGGACTAGCATTGGCCTTTTATTTATCCCTCCATTCGTATTTAGGGGCGGAGCTACATAGAGAAAAAAGTTGGTCCCTTCTAATTTTAATTTTTTACATATAAATTATATGTAAATTTTAGTTTAGCTTTCCTTAAAATTTTATTTTAATCTTATTTTATTGTGTAAATATTTTTGACTCCCTTCTAATATTTTATTCAGCTCCGTCCCTATTCGTATCGAAGACAATTTATTGCCTCCTCTTAAACCAAGTATAGGAAGCTTTTTGAGCTTTGAGAACATGTCAAACTTGAGTAACCAGTTTCCAAATAATTTAAGACATGCAAGATTCTTTAACGTGAAATAGAATATACCTTGGAGATTATTTTTCTGAAGACTCAAGTGATTTAAAGTGATGGTTAGATTCTTCATCCAAGTTAGAATTCTCCGGTTACACTAGAAAAAGCCAATCCTAACCACTAAATTGGAGGAAAGGTTATAAGTTATAACATCGACCACGGACTTTCTTTTGTAAGTAACAACAATTTGCTCAAGAACATTGTGCATTTTAAGCTTCACATACATGTCAAGTCCTAGCTGCCCTTCAAGAAAATGCTCAGCTATAATTAAAGATCGAGTTCTACCTAATTATTTCTTTTCTATATACTTCAATCAAGATTTCTTTTTTTTGAGCAACTACCATATTTATATTTCTATTTATTCTACTAACTCTAACTACTGAGTCTAATTCTAAGTACTTCAATCAAGATTTCTTTTCTATATACCGACTCTAATTCTAACTACTGTAAAATCAAAGACTATTACACTTACGTGAATATTGATAATTACTAAGATATTTAAGATGATGAATCTTTGGTATAAATCATAATCATATTCTGCTGGTTGCCGAGTTTCACTTGAAAAGTGCAAGAAAACCGTATACACAGTCTACATACAACTTCAATGGCCACCACCACCGCCGCAACACAAGCCAACCAAGTCCATTAGCGTCGCGTATAACAACTCAAGAGACAAGTGACCTAGGAATTTCCTATACTCAGATGCACCATCATTCATGTTCATGTTCATATGAAGCTTTTGTTCCTCTGCAAAACTGTCCGCCATCACCAACCACCATGATATACACCCTTCAATGTCTTCTGGGTCCACATTCGCAATCAGGCAAAGTGTTTCGCCCTGCTCCAGCTCAAAACATAAGCTTAAGAAGTCCCTGTTCGCTTTTATCCCAACCATCATAGCTTCATGGTAGAGCCAATTAATGATTTGGCTTGCAACCTGCGATCGCATTCTTAATAAATAAGAAGGAAAGAAAGACAATTGCGAATTTGCAATGACAACGATTCCTTTTCTATTAGTTTTACCTGTTGCAAAATAACCACGGCGAGATCAGCTATGTTGCAGTCGTATCTGTTTATCGTGTGGGTTTCCTCGGCCTTTCCCTTGAAAAGGCCCGATACATTAGGAGAACCTTCTGCTTTGACATTGATGCAGTCATCATTTACCAAGACCTTGGTCCAAAACTGTCGCTTCGAAGCATTTTTTTCATTAAAATCTGATGTTCTGATAATGGACTGGGGAACCTCCATGTTTAGCGTCCAAGATGACGCCCGAGAATTCCATGTGGGATTAGAAATTAACTGGAGATATGGGACCTTGCATGCCTGTAAATACCAAATACTTAACTAAACATCATGTCCATTTAATAAGCACCAAAAGTCAAATTCAAAAGAGCATTACCACATTTTCCAGCTCCTTGAGAACTTTGATTGAAAATATCCTATGAGCCAAAGACATGAAAAAATGACCAAGAAGACCTGATCCATCCTTTGCCTGTGCACCGGACAAACGACTTCCGGAAGAAACTGGCTTTTCACTACCTCTCCCAAATATATAATCATGAAAAATCTGTTGAATGTAAATCTCATAGCAGGTAGAATGATGAAATTGCTCTTCCTTCTTCCAGGTGTTATGTTTGGCATCACATTCCATTTCATCAGATGATTCTGGTAAATTTGCATTCTCAACATCATTATTGGATTCACCCTCAACTGCAGAACGATCTTGATCAGAGGGTACTAATGACAAGTACACAGATGTTCCTTGACCTAAGCTTAACTGTAAATAATTTTCGCGTATTCCAGTCACAGTGACACCTGTAGACGCATTAAATGCTTCACGGTTGACCAGATCAAACACCTTGATGCAAAAGTACCAACACAATAAAGCATCAGGGAGATGTCAAAGTAGTAAATTCGACAAACTAGACACACAAATTCAAAAACAAGAACTTGTGAAAGTAAAAATCCACCTGCTCATTGAATATTGCCTTATGTACTTCACGAAGAAGTGAATGTGTCTTCTTAACACACTCTTCATCATTCAAAGGCTTTTTGTCAGTTTCTTCCATATGATGCTCATCTGAAAAGTCGGATTTGTGTTCTTCTGATTTCCCCAGTCTTTCCTCTGATTGTGCACCAACAAAACCGAATTGGAGAGAGTGGCATGAATTGGGAGAGACATTTATTGCCAGCATTCCAGCTGGATTATGATTGACACGAACAGTGGACGTAGAAGATGACCGATATATTGCACCCTGGTCATACGAGGTATCAAAGAGATCAAAGGTAAAGCCTTCACTTCCTGGAGCTATAGCTGCCTGGCGTTGCCGTTTTACTTTCCAATTTTGCTGCAACCTGTGTGCATATATCAGGATATGGATTAACAAGTCATGCAAGGTAGGAAACAATCATCTTACTGCCACAAAAAAAAAAAAAAAAACGCAAAGACGAGAAACGAAAGAAGCTAGTAAAAATCATTCTCCTCTTTAATTCAAGGCTGAATTATTGATACAAGGATCTTCTATGTTATTTAACAGCTTTTGAAGAGAATTTTAACATGGTTATTAAAGATCCAAAACTTCATGTTAAATTTCTTGTCAGTACCAGAGATTTACCTAATAAGAGCACCATAAAACCTTGCTTCTCGAGCAACCTGCCGTTCAAAAGCTTTGGCAGATTGCTTGAAATATTTTCCAACATGCTGCAAAGAGAAGAAAGTTTGCAAACTTGATTACATGTCCCAGATTCCAAGTAAAAGCTAAAGAAGCTGTGGCTGCTATTGACAAGTTAATGAAGTTATACAAGACTTGGTTGCCCCATCGCATACTAGTGTGAACATAAAAAATTGAAAATCAATGAAATTGCAATTAAAAAGGCTAAAAGATAGAAAATTTACACGGTAACATTGCAGCTTGGTGGCAGCAGATACAGCCAGGTCGGACAAAGCTTCATTAGATAATAGTTTCGGCCTTGTCATGCTAGCCACAGTTACCGCATCGTTTGCTTCCACCTAAACACAATAATTAGAACAAAAATATCTATATTGTTAGCCTACTCACAAGTTGCAACATATACAACCGCATTCTAAAAACAATATCACAGAGAATATTTAAATAGCAGCCACCATCTAGAGTAGATATTATACATGAAGGATTTCGCTCCATGAAACAATATTTTTCGTAATGAACTTGTGATTGTTAGTTCCTCTGGCACTGTAACTTGCCATTGAAAGTGTTATTTCAAAACTTCATTTCATTCTTAGATGAACAAAACTAACACAATATCTTCTTCAATTCACAAACTTGTTCATCAAAAACATGCTCCGAATGCCTCAAGTAAATCTTACATTATTAGAAACAAGTATTTAGAGAGAGAAAAAATAAACATATCACAAGAGTTCCTAGAAGTGATGTTCATTTACTCACAGTGTTGATGAGATCTATGATGACAGAGAGCTCCTGATGAGCTAACTGCAAATTCTCCACCATGCTCTGCCATTGCCATGGAGTTGAGGCCTCCTTTGAGGCCTTCTTCTGCTTCTTGTTCTTCTCCTCGTCATCCTTCTCAACTGCCCAAGCGAAATCAATTCGCCTAATGAGCGAGAGCCGCTTCTCATCATAATCCACATCTCTATAAGAAACCACACAAAATTGAAGAAGGGTGTCACGTTAGCAATTGCAAGCACAAACTAGGGTTTAGATTGCTACTAGCTCTACTTTCGAAAACGCTGCCAGTACAAAATAAGCTAATACAGTAATACACAGTAGCAAAATAGGGGGAGAAAAAGTATGAAAAGGAGAAAGAAGAAGATGCATACGAAGGGAAACGTTCAATTCCATTTTCTTCGATGGATTCCAAGCGCTTGATCGGAAGCTTGTCGATGGAGACTTGCAATTGTGTTCCCTCCTCCATTTTTCTTGGAAAATAAAAATTTCCCAGAAAATTCTACAAAACCTTATCTCCAAGAAGGGGCATGAAAGTATGTCTCAAGTGAAATCTCAAATGAAAATACCTTCAACATAAACTGTATCACCAAAAACAAAAAAGGGAAATAAATAAACCACCATATAATAACAACAAAGCCTTGTGCCCTTGTCTGACTAAAATAAACAACCAATGCAAAAAGAGAATATCAATCATAACCCAACAACCAGAAAAAAAAAAAAAGGAAAATGTATATTATCTTTTCAAGACTCAAAAATAATTATTATTCACAAAATACATCACAACTCATTAATTTTCAAAAAATTAAATCTGTGAGAAAAGAATAAATCGATCCTTGACTTTTTGGTCTGTGGATATTTAAGTCACTAAGGATTTAAAAATACATTTAAGTCTGTGACCTCCTTAAAATTTGGACACATCGATCCCTGAGTCTAATTTGTCTAATTTTAAAAACTCTCGCACGTGTGCATCCGTAACAACCAGGTCAATACAACAGAGCCACGTTTGATTTTTTCGTTGAGTCTGACAGACCCAAGTGAACACGATGGATCGATATGTCCAGGTTTTGAAAAGATCAGGGGCTTAAATGTATTTTTAAATTTTCGAGGACTTAAATGTTTGCAGATCAAAAGGTCAAGGACCTATTTGTCCTTCTCTCTAAATCTTTTAAATAGTAGTAGCCAAATCCAAAAGTTAAAAAAATGTTATGTTGACCTAAAATTTTCTTTTTCAGTTGGAAGAGGGTTATGCTAGCTTAACAAAAAATTTTGGATTCAGTTCTAGTTATACATTTGCATTAAATCCAAAAAGTAGAAACTTTGTATATCTATTAATTAAAAAGTTCTTTTTCTTCCATATTTTACTTTGACATCAACTAACATAAATACGGGTGAAAACAAAATTGGATCAGACCAATT
This sequence comes from Arachis ipaensis, assembly GCF_000816755.2. Taxonomy (NCBI): domain Eukaryota; kingdom Viridiplantae; phylum Streptophyta; class Magnoliopsida; order Fabales; family Fabaceae; genus Arachis; species Arachis ipaensis. The sequence continues at coordinate 13,544,153 of NC_029793.2, read as the reverse complement.
TTGGACAAATCCAAGATCCAAACTGAGCTCTATAATTTTTTCTTTTTTGGATGGACAAAAACCCCTATACAAAACCAAAACAAAACAAAAAAGATATATCTATAAAGCATAGTTTTCCAATCTTTCAACATGTCTTGATCATGCATTTTAGACCAAAAAAAGATCATGCGTGTTAGACTAAAATGATGCTAGTCTTTATCATCATTGTACCATAAATAAGGACACAAAGAATCAGAAGACACACCATAAGGGTGCATTAGTACCAATGAAACATTTCAGTTCATCGCACAAGTTCAATGGAATTTAAATTACAACAATTACTTATTTTATTGAACTTTCTGTTCATAAGAAACCATGGCAGTAGATCACCAATTTTCACGCATAGAACAACATATATAATACAATTTGGCAAGCAATATTACATGAATAAGAAACTAATCTAGAATTCCTTTTTCTTCTAAACTATCATCAACCGTCACTCACGACTTGGTCATAAAAAGTTAACACAAATTGATTTGTATACCCAGAGCAAAGCCTCAACGAGTGTAAAACAATGCACCTTGCTGTGTTCTGTTTAGACCAACTAGACAAAGCTTTTTCACTTTTAACTTAATATAAGGCTATATAACCAGCTCACCTAGTCAAATTACGAAACCTAATCAAAGATTAGTACTAAGGCGAACAAAATGTACATGTTCAACAGTTCAAGTAATCATGTACTAACTACTAATTTGAAATATTAACAGTGCTAGAACTCCAACCAACCGTCTTCCGTGTAAAATATCATCCCAGGGAGAAAAGACGCCTTATATGCATTATAGAAAAGGAATTTAAGGGTAGAGAACAAATATGAAACATGGCGGTGACTTGCATCGTGCCTAGAAGCAGAAAAATGAAAAAAAGAAATGTAAGGTAAAAATGAATCGTACCCAAAAAAGTTTTGAATGGGGGTTGGGTTCGGTGGACTTGAGCAGCGGAGAGAAAACCTAAGGCAACGATAACATCTTCCTCTAATCCCTTCTTCGTGAGCTGGGGAAGGTGGAGAAGAGAGTGAACCTGCGAGGTCACCAATAGTGGGCTGGCGACGCAGCGGTGGTGGCTGAAGGCGGCCGCGGCGGCAGAAGAGGAGTTTAGGGATTTCAGATTTGTTTTGTTTGAATTCAGGAGAAAAGAAAAGATACTGATGGGTTTAAACCGGTTTTGTGCGTGACACTTATTATAAGTTGCTAGTGTTTAAACCGGTCGGACGAGCTTAAATTTTAATTTGAGATGATAAATTAA
>NC_029793.2:13534207-13541843 GCF_000816755.2 Arachis ipaensis | reverse complement strand
TTTAACGTCTTCATTTAAAATTAAAATCTTCAGATCATTACGACTTTTAATCTTTGATAAAATAATATAAAGTTATTTATGAATGAATACTAATTTTGACAAATAAAATCTTATATATGATAATGATCGATTCTGACTCTTGTTCATAGTCATTGTAAAGTACATTGTTATTAAAAATTGTCTTCGTTAAAACTTAAATGGCAATCATAAATCCGAAGAAATCAAATTTATTCTTGAAATGTATACTTTATCACCAATATTTCTATCGGTCACTACCGTTATTTCAATTACGTTGTTACCAAATTCATTAACCATTAACCTTGTTCCATTGTACAAATATGAAGTCTTGTCTATGTTTCGCAGTAGCATTACAGCTGATTTCAAAGTCAACTTGTGGTTGAGTACTCCCGAATATTTGATGTTATTTAGGAACTCTGGTGTGAACCACTCTTGCTATAAATCTTCATTCTCATCAACTTGGCATATTGTGTCAAAACTTAGATACTCATTTTTCATCCTTAAAAAGATTGTCAAGACGAAATTGTTTACCTTCTCCACACTCTCAAGCGTGGGTGTAAGAATTGCCCTATTCTGAAATACCTATAATCTGACATGTTTTGCAACAAATTTGGATATGCAAATTCTACCAAACGAGAGAGAGCGTCATTAGTACTTGTAATCAACAGATCATCTGAAATTTCAACACCAATAGCAGAACCAACATTTTCATTTCCAACATCAAGTATCTAATTAGCAAATCTCTTCATTTCACCAACATGTTGATTTGAAGAAGACATTAGAAGCCTCATGTTCGTATACAGTTTCAGAACTTTACAGAATGACCATAGATGGGATGAGTTAATACCTGATAACAATATATCATGTCTACTCCCTTTCGAAATCACCGGAAGTATCTGTCTAAAATCATCTCCTAGAACTACAACCTTATCACCTAATGGTTTATGTGTCTTATGTTAATTGGTAACTGACATAAAATCCTTGAGTGTCTAATCAAGTGCTTCAAAACACATTTTTATTGAGTATTGGAGCTTCGTCCCAAACTATTAACCTTGTCCCATTGCACAAACCTGAAGTCTTGTCTATGTTTCGCAATAGCATTATAGCGACTCTTGGCTTCAAAGTCAACTTGTGGTTTGGTAGTCCCGAACATTTGATATTATTTAGGAACTTTGGTGTGAATCACTCTTGCTGTACAGCTTCATTCTCATCAGCTTGACATGTTGTATCAGAACTTAGATACTCCTTTTTTGTCCCTAGGAAGATTGTCAAGACGAAATCGTTTACCTTCTCGACACTCTCAAGCGTAGGTGCAAGAATTTCCCTACTCTAAAAATACCTGTAATCTGACATGTTTTGCAACAAATTTGGATATGAAAATTCTACCAAATGAGAGAGAACGTCATCAGTACTTGTAATCAACAGATCATCTAAAATTTCAACTTCTGAATCATCACCAACAGCAGAACTAACATTTTCATTTCCAATATCAGTATATAATTAACAAATCTCTTCATTTCACAAACATGTTGATTTGAAGAAGCATTAGAAGTCTCATGTTCGTATGCAGCTTCAGAACTTTACAGAACGACCACAGATGGGATGAGTTAATAGCTGATGACAATATATCGTGTCTACTCCCTTTCGAAATCACCTAGATAGGGATGTCAATGGGGCAGGACGGAGGTGGGGGATGTCTCCCTGCTCCCGTCCCCACCCCCAGAATTGATCCTCGTCCCCGCCATGGGGGTAATTGTTCCCATCCCCGTGTTTCCTGCGGGGCCCCATTCCCCATCTCCCTATGTTTAATATTTATATGAAAATTATAGTAAAAAATTAAAAACAAAAAACAAAAATAAACTACAAAATATTATTACAAACACACAAACATATCTTATCCAAGATTATAAGTCCAGAAATACAACATAGCAAATCATAGTTCATAAAACAAAATCTTAAAATACAACTTTTGTAACACCCTAACTTTTAGCACCTCATTATCGCACTAAAAGTTCACGTGTCACTTACTTCTAAACCCTTTTTATTTTATACTATTTTTATTTAATATCGAGCCTTTGCAAGTTCGAACGGAAACTTTAATTATGAAAATGAAAGGTTTATTCTTAATCACTTAATCACAAAGATACATATATTCACATAACATTATATACATAGACTTATCGCAGAATTCTCAAATACAAGCCCTATCCCTCTGAAAATTTCCAGAACAATAAATGACGAGGGAAAAGTAAAACCTAATATTAAACCAAAATCCAGAAAAATACGAAATACATATATATAAAACTCTATGAACCGGTCATGGCTCCTTGTCAAGGGTTCCCTGAACCTGTCACTGAAACAAAAGATCTGTAGGGAGTGAGAACGTCGTCCTCGCATGTTCTTAGTAGAAAAAGTGAATGCCGTGAGAATAAAGAAATAAAATACAAATAATTAACTCGTATCCCAAAAACTGTTCTCTTTATTAAACCCTTAAAACTTCTCCTAAGCCTTACTTAAAGCCGTTTAAGTCCCTTTCTTTAAATCACATTACTAAGTTTGCAGCATAACAAAATAACCAATTAAGCACACAAGCAAGTCATCAAGGCAAACGACACAAGCAAACAACACAATCATAGAGAAAATACAACAAGATAAACACAATCAAATACAAATACGCAAACAATATGATGCATGTCAGTCCTAAGCAAGCCATGAGCTCATGCATCGGTTGTCTACCCGCAAACGGACGTTACTCAGGGTGAACCCCAAATATGGTCTATTTACCATGTCAGTTAGGCACAATTATCATCATGGGAGAATTCATGTCAATTAGGATATCTTGGCATCACGATAAGAGACAGGCTATCAATTAGGCAAATGATGTACCACTATTTCGTGGTACATTTTAGGTTGAATTGAGTGGATTTTATCCCTTATTCTCACACTTATGCATATAATTTGCATGTTTTACATTTTTCTTCCTAATTTTGTGCTATGATTGAAAATATGATTCTTTGACCTTAAATTTGCTAATTTTTAGTCCTCTCTTATTACCATTCGATGCCGTGATGCGTGTGTTCAGTGTTTTCAGATTTTATAGGGCAGGAATGGCTTAGAGGATGGAAAGGAAGCATGCAAAAGTGGAAGGAATACAGGAAATTGATGTTTTGAGAAGCTAGCAGCGACGCACACACATGGGCGACGCCTACGCGTGACTGATGCAGAAGACAACCGACGCGCACGCGTGACAGAGCGTCATGTGCTGCAATTATCAGAAAACGCTGGGGGCAATTTCTGGGATGCTTTTGGCCCAGTTTCAAGCCCGAAAGTGAAGATTAGAGGCTGCAGAGTGGAGCTGGAAGGGGAAAATCAATCATTCACACTTTCATTCACAATTATTAGGTTTTAGATGTAGTTTTCTAAAGAGAGAGGCTCTCTCCTCTCTCTAGGTTTTAGGATTTTTAGGTTTATTTCTTCTCCAATTCAGCTTTCCATCTTACTTTAACTTAGTTTTCTTCTACTTTTATTTGTTCTAGTACTTTAGTTATTTACTTCTCTCATTGATTCCTTTATTTTGCTAATTTAGTTTATGAGTTCATGTGTTACTCTCAATTTTCATTAATGCAATTTATGTTTCACGTTTCTTATTGTTCAATTGCTTTGTTATTGTTATTTCTTTGCTTTGGTTAGTTTTAGATTTTGCTATGTCTTGTTAGTTTTCTAAGTTTTTATTTTATGCCTTCCAAGTGTTTGATAAAATGCTTGGTTGGATTTTAAATTAGATTTTTATGTTCTTGACTTGGATTGATCAATTAGAGACTCTTGAGTTATCAAAATTCTTTTGTTGATTGGTGATTGAGACTTGCTGGTTGGCTTAGGCTTCACTAATTGATGATGATAATAAGGATAGGAATTCTAATTCTCAATCCTTGCTAGGACTTTCCTTGGTTGTTAGTTTATTTCCTTGTCATTTACATTCCTTGTTCAACATTTAAAAACCCCAAAAATACTTTTTCATAACCAATAGTAACATACTTCCTTGCAATTTCTTGAGAGACGACCCGAAGTTTAAATACTTCGGTTAATTTTACTGGGTTTGCTTAAGTGACAAACAATTTAAACATTGATTGAGGTTTAATTGTCGGTTTAGAACTATACTTGCAACGCGAATTTTTGTGAAAATCTTTACCGATATTTTTCCTCCGTCAACGAACATTCTCGCATTAGCAATCTCAGGCTATCAATTGGGCAGGCACTTTCGCATTAGCAATTTGGCACAAGGCCCATTCAACATACATTATGCTATCAGTTAGGCGGACATTCCCGCATTAGCAACCTTAGGCTATCAGTCAGGCGGGCACTTCCGCATTAGCAGTTTGGCACGAGACCCATTCGACATACACTTTTCATGATTCATTATCCGTTCCAGTTATATCTTTCATACATGCCTTCTTATTTTCTTTCTCTTTATTATGCCTCCACATCACTAATTACATACACATACCTCTACATAACCTACATTATTAAACGTACCTCCGCATCATCGCTTAATTACACATACCTCCGCATCACCAAATAATCAATCACTCTTACCTCCACATCACCTCATAGGTATACTTTCGGTCTTAGCATTAAAACTTTTAATTTCCAAATACCCAAACTTCTTTAACGTTTAATTAAAGAAAAATTCATTTTCTTAATAAATGATCTCAAAACAAAATGCTTTTCTCCATAATTCAAAATCATAGCATAATTTATTATTTTCTTAACAAATCAAAAACAAATAATATAGTTTTTAAATTCAATTTTCTTTTAAATAACGCTTTAAATAAGCCTCGGAGTTTTATAAAAATTTCTATAGTCCTTCCTCTAAAATTCGGACTTTGCCACCTTTCAAGGGTCCCTACCAAACCATCTTCAATTCTCAAAAACATTTCTTGATAATTCAAACAAATCAAATTCAATAATATAATTCCATTTTCAATCCTCAAAGATCACTTCCAATAAATCAAATTTTTAATACAAAAACCCATTTTCTCAATTATGAGTAAATATGTAACCCAAATCTTTTAGTATAAATTTATAACTCAAACTTTAAATATAAAACCATTTTCTCAATATAAGTAAATATGCAACCAGATCTTTTTCAACATAGGATCATTTTTTTAAAATAGGTTTATAAATCAGATTTCCAATAAAAATATCATTTCTTAATATAAATATATATAAAAATCAAGTTTTCAAAACAAAATCACTTTTTTGTTTGTTTTTACAAGAATACAGGCAAAACATCTCCTCAAAACTCGACTTCACCACCCTTATGAACTCCCTCACTTTCATAACTTCTCGATAGTTTACCAGCCTTCCATCAGCACTTTTCAAACACAAGGTTCTTGATGCGTGAGCATCTTTCCTATCTTTTTCTAGTGAATTTGCATTTAATTTGTTGAGTTTAATCAAGAATTGATTATCTTTTAGCCACTATGGATGCTACTTTGAGTCTTGTGCAATTCTGTTTATTTTAGGTAGCATTCAGCTGGATTTGATGGAGTTTCTGCAGCACAAGAATTAAAGAAGATGACAGCGAAGGGCGACGCGTGCACGTACCTGACGCGTACGCGTGACATGCGCCACGTGCAGAATTTGCAGAAAACGCTGGGGGCGATATTAGGCCAAGTTTCGACCCAGTTTTCGGCCCATAAACACAGACTAGAGCCAAGGGATAGCAGAGACTCAAGGAAGATTCACTCAAATGGTTATGCCCACTCCAAGTTAGGCGTGGACCCTACGAAGCAAGTGGTCCCCATCCATCAATTAAAGACATGCTGATTGCTTTAATTAATTTTGATTTAAACTTTTATTTTAAAATAGAAAAAGATATTATTTTAGTTTTAGAAGATAGATTTTAAATTAATTAGGATTAGATATAAAAGGGATTGGAATTATTCCAAAAGGGGGATCCCATTCCATCTCAACCAAAATACATTTTATCAAAATCCTAGTTTTTCACTCTGAACCATGAGCAACTAAACCTCCACTGTTAAGATTAGGAGCTCTGTCTATTGTATGGATTGATTTTATTGTTTTTCTATTTTAATTCATGTACTGATTTATATTTAAGAATTATTTTCATTCTTTATTTTATGAATTTGGGTAGAACGAAAGTATGACCCTCTTTCTAATTGAGTTCTTGTATAACTTGGAAAAGCTCTTTACTTGAACAACAGCTTGAAAACAATTTCTCCTAAACTTCTAATTATCTGGACTTAACGGGATACGTGACATATAATCCTTTTATATTTGAGTAATTAGAGTTTTTGTAGCATAATAACTAGAATTAAACTTCACACCCTAATCGGAATTAATTGACCAAGGAATTGGCGGTTGGTGAATTTTAGAGGAGACTAGAAAGGTCTAAGGAATTAGGGTCTAGTCACATCTAGTTTGCCATTAATTGAAAATCTTGCATGATTAAAATAAATTAATAAGAAAATTCAATCCAGAAAATAGATAACTCTGAAGCCTTAACTGTTTCTCCAAACATATTTCATGTAACACCCTAACTATCAAAATGTCACGCTTCCGGCTGCGCCACTCTGATAGCTCGAGTATTACCACGACTTTTATAATATTTAAGACTAAAATATGAGCCTGTTTAAAACTTAAAACCGCATAACACTTCGATAACTCTTTTTCGTGAAAACCTAAACATACATGTACATACAATTCAGATATAACCTTAAGATATATATATACATATACATAACACTAGTTTACAATTATACATATCATAATTTCCTATCCCTCTTACAAGCTTCATAAAGATAAAGTCACAAACCAATCAATTCAAACACAATCACAATTAATGTGGTTCAAGCACAATCAAGAGCAATTACAACAAGTATAACAGTTAGCAGTTAACATAAGTATTCACATAGGCAAACCAAATACAATATGCACACCCAAACAATATCACATAGATGCAAATGATGAATGCCTGTCCTACTGGCTGTGATATCACATTGTCGGTTCAATTGCCAACCCGACACATTTCCATAGGAATGTTGCCTTTCGATCACGTATAAATGGGAACCCTCTGGGATAACGTGCCCGCCACACGGTCCAGGATGTCAGCGACTGCACACTCCTGTGATCCGAAAGGATGTGAGCGGGATACTTTGCCTCCGACCTCACATCTACACGTAAGCGGGATTAACCACCGTCCTTACACGGGCGCCGCAACCTCGACAAGTGGGATTAACCACCGTCCTTGCCAGGCGCAAACGACTTATCAACAATCTCATCAATTATCAAATCTCTCAGCATAAGCGGGACGAACCCGGCCCTTACGCCTACCAAACAATAACTCATCAATCTTGATGATATCTACAATCAATCAGGCTCAAAATCTTAATTCAAAATCATTCTTGGCCCATTTACTTTTAAGTAACAAACGTAGTCAAATCACAGCTAGCCACGAATCACTTTTCAAAACGGAGCCACTTTCCATATCTTTCCAACACTTCCAAAGATCTCAAAACCATGCCAAGTTCAAAATCTCTTTGAAAGACTCAAAATCATTCATTTCTAAAAAGATTTGGTCGTAAGATTCCTCAGC
>NC_029793.2:13517867-13534111 GCF_000816755.2 Arachis ipaensis | reverse complement strand
CCGAGATTAACTCTCATAACAACGAATGCTACAACACCTCAACGTATAATGAAGCAGTAACTAGAGGGCTTTCAGATCGAGACGCTTACCGAACGAAGAAGGAACGGCTGAACCGAAACAGCGGCGGTCTCCGAACCGGCTTGGCGGCAGCCCGGCAGCCACCTCAAATGGCAGCGGCGACCCGGACTTCGGCAATGGTGGCTGAAACCCACATACGCAAACGATAAAGTTTCCAGAATTTTAAACGAATGAAAACCAAATTCAAAACCCTTACCGGCAGAGTTTTCCGGCGACGGCAGAAATGGCCAGAAGCTCCGGCGGTGGTCCCAGAAGTCACAGAACCAATCCCGGCGGTCAGAGTCACGGAGACGCAGCTCCTTTCTCCGGCAGCGGCACCTACGGCGGTAGTTCCGACGGAGGCAGCGCCGGCGACGCGAACGGCGGCTGGGCAGGATGGTTAGACTCCCAACTCAGCCTCAGATCTCTCTCTTGTTTGCTCTGCGACGGCGTAGGGACGGCGGCGCGGCTAGAGGTGACGGCGCAACGAACAAAGGCGGCGGCGAATCTGGAGGCGATGGCTCCTCAACGGCGACACACCCCACGGTGGCAGCTTCCTCACGATGGTGTTGGTTCGGGACAGATCGGCGGCGACGGGTCAGACCCGTGCTTCCCCTTCTCGCGGCTGAGCTCTCCACGCTCGTTCTTCCTCCCTCTCCCTCAGCCTAGTTCGGCGGCTTCATAGTGGCAGGGACGGCAGGACGCGACGGCGACAGTGGCACCAGGCCGGCGACGCACCTCCTCCCCTCAGATCTCCCTTCCCTCTCTTCTCCCGGCGCAGCTCTCTTCCCTCTCTTGCCTGTTCTTCGCTCTCTCACCCTCCCGGGTGCAACACGGCGGCGCGGCGGCAGTGACGCTCGCCGGTGCCGTCCCTTTCTCTCTTCTCATACCGGCGCTCCCTTTCCCAGCTCCCCCCTTTCTTTCTTCTTTTCTTTCTTTCATAAAAAGGAAACCTTGGGTGCTTGCTGATGAGTTAGGGGAAAGAGGGATCTTCAGCAGCTACTGGGTGTGGGGAAAAAGGGAACCGGGTCGGGTAACGGGTTGCTGGGTTAGGGTTTTATTATTTTGAAAATTAGGGTTAGGGGTAACTTGGTAATTTCAAATAAAATTGGGAATAATATAATAATTGAAACCCAAGTTAAATCCAACATTAATTGTATATAGAAAATACTATTTGCTCGTCAATTTTACAAATTATTTTCAATAAAATGTCCAAATCAAATAATTAGAAATAATATACTTAAATCCTTTGTTTTTCCAAAACAGTAGTATCAATATTTTAAAATATTAATTATTTAGTCCAAATCATATAAAAATCCTTATTATTTCACAACTACAAACTTTACAATTTAAATATATAAAATAACTCAATAATTATAAAATTAGATAAAATCTTAATTTAAATAGCCCAAACTCATTATTTTTAGATTTCTAGAACTTTAAGTTGTAAATAGAGAAATACTCCATAAGCATAGAGTTTGGATAAAAACCTTAATTTATTTCAAATCCAATTAATCAAAACTACCTTTAATTACCTTCAATAAGATAATTTATCAAAATTAAAAATATAAATAAATATATGATTTGAGATTAGTTCAAAATAGGACTTCTCAAAAGTCTTGGGTCTTACATTCCACCCACCTTATAAAAATTTTCGTCCTCGAAAATTAAAGTAATACATAATATAGTACATAGCCTTAAATACCTTTTAGAAAAGTAAGAGATCTTAACACATATATATATATACATAAGTTCAAATACCTGATATCCATAAGATTTAAATGTAAAGGTAAGGTATAGTGTAAGGTGAAGGATACAAGATAGGCTCAATGCAAAAGGTTATATGGTTTCAAAATCTTACAAAAGCTAGGAGAAACAATATAAGGTGCAAGTCAAGATAGGCGTTCACAAAGCAGAGCTATAGCTAATGTGGCAAAAGGCTACAAGACAAGTTGGTATTAAAACAATGGATATAACATTTCCTCACAGATCTCTTACCCCTTCGAAACTTCCACTTCCCAACTCCATCAATCACTTCACAACTCCATAACCGTTCACAAACCTAACATCCGCAGACTCTTCCACGAGAAACAAAACTCCCATAACTTCTCATAACATTGCACTCTTACCACTTCACCTTCCGTATCCACGAACAGGCCTTAAAGAACTATGCATCGCATTACTATACCTAAAGATCGCACGTGACATCAAAACAATTCTCGAGTTTACTCAGAAAGGTAAAAGACTTTGAAATAGAAGGACAAACAACAAGGATAATCTCCGCAAGAGTTCTGAAAGAATTGTTGAATCTACAAGTAAACAAGGATGTACAATCGATGAAGAGTATTGGAAAGAAATTCAGTTTAACAACCTCAAAGATGACTCATGAATCAGAGACAACTGATAGGAACACAAAAGGATAAGCAAGACAGTAATTTGGAACTAAATCAAGCTGAGTTAACAAGTATAAAATCATAGAAGAAGGTCAACTAAAGCTAGTGATGACACTCTCAAGATTTAAAATTTTTGATCAAGTTCACATAATACATTTTAATATAAAGAATGAAAAACTGAAAGAAACCTCCTGTGCTAAAAGAAAAGTATGTAACTCGCAGTTCACAAAAGGGTAACATAAACATATATCAAAACTGCAATATGGTTAAAAGAAAACTAAATTGCGTTTTGTCCAAATAGTTTCCAAGTAAAAGATAGAATAGGTGAGGGTTGAAAATTGAAAGTCAATTAGGTTAAGGCCAAAATAATCTTTCGAAAATCCTGAAAGACATTTAGGTACTCAATCAGCTAAAAGTATACACTGATATTGTGGCAGGGTTGTAAGAAAATCAAACGTTTGTTCAAGAACTCTCAAAGTCTAAATTCAAACAAGTGTGTATAAAATTTTATAGCAAATATGGAACAAGTTAAACTCTATTTAGAAAAGGAAACCCTGAGGTAAAAATTTACTTATCAGTCGGTTTCAAAACTTTATTTAAAATAATGCATGTCAACTCCAAAATAACTTTTCCAATTTAAAGGATAACTATGGATGCAATTTTTAAGCGAGAAGAATTGATTTAAGTTTCTTAAGAGAATCTAAAACTTGCTTCAAAAGTTCACATCAAAACTCTAAGAATACACTTGAAATTGCCATTACATAAGAATATTCAAGAGTATTAAGATGTACTTAAAAGGGAATTAGACCAAACAAGAAAGGATCTCAAGTCAAGGGAGTCCAAACAAGATCCACGAAGCATGGGACACCAAACAAGCTTTTCATTGGTTCAAAATGATGCAACACTCGTCAGGAAAAACAACTCAATCAACAGTGAATTTTCAAGAAAGAACCTTTGACTAAAGAAGGACAATTGGGAGGACAAATAACACACTAGATAGAAACAATTTAAGTTGACTTAGAGGAGCATGAAATTCACAAGAGAAGGAAAACTGCGACTACTAGTGGTGTTCATAAAAGAAAAAGAGTAGTTAAAAACAAAATCAAGTATCATGACCATAGAAACACAAGCTTAAAGAATTAGCCCATACTTGAGAGGAAAGGTATGAACCTAATATTTTCAAAAGAACAACAATTACGTAAATAATGTATCATACTAAATTAAAGTCAATTTGTCAAACGAAAACTAACTGGAAATAAAGTGAAAAGCCTTTCCTTTAAGAATTTAAAAATACCTAAGTACGTAATCAAATAAAGTTACGTATAGGGACCATAATAAAATTATTTTGAAAAGTCAAATTGTATTTAAAGTAAGTGTAGTTCCGTAAACCAGTAAAAGAACATGCGAGGTATTAGAAATATAATTTTTAAATTGCATAAGGAATTTTCAAAGTTTTATATAGATAGGTGTATATCAAATCAAAAGCGATTTTATAAAAGTTTGAAAATTGGTTATAAATATAGTCAATTAAGAGAAAAACTGAATCATCATTTTTTTTAAAGACTAGAAGTAAGGACATAAAAAGACACGTTACATCAAGACAAGTTCAAAATCATGTCTAAAAATTACATGAATCAAGAAAAGAGCTCAAACAGAGAAAGACGGATACACCAAGAAATTCAAACCGGCATATGCAATTTAGAATCAAGAAGAATGCATATGAACAGAAAAATAGGATTGAAAACATCAAACTGCTTCCCAAAAGAATTGACAAGAACATCAAAATAGGCTAAGAAACAATAAGTCACACGACATCCAACAGAATCCAAAGCACATAACTGAGTAACCTCGAGAAATAGTTTCTAACGTTTCCAAAACCCCCTGTCCTACTGGCTGTGATATCACATTGTCGGTTCAATTGCCAACCCGACACATTCCCATGGGAATGTTGCCTTTCGATCACATATAAATGGGAACCCTCTGGGATAACGTGCCCGCCACACGGTCCAGGATGTCAGTGCCTGCACACTCCTGTGATCCGAAAGGATGTGAGCGGGATACTTTGCCTCCGACCTCACATCTACACGTAAGCGGGATTAACCACCATCCTTACGCGGGCACCGCAACCTCGACAAGGGGGATTAACCACCGTCCTTGCCAGGCACAAACGACTTATCAACAATCTCATCAATTATCAAATCTATCAGCATAAGTGGGACGAACCCGGCCCTTATGCCTACCAAACAATAACTCATCAATCTTGATGATATCTACAATCAATCAGGCCCAAAATCTTAATTCAAAATCATTCTTGGCCCATTTACTTTTAAGTAACAAACGTAGTCAAATCACAGCTAGCCAAGAATCACTTTTCAAAACGGAGCCACTTTCCACATCTTTCCAACACTTCCAAAGATCTCAAAACCATGCCAAGTTCAAAATCTCTTTGAAAGACTCAAAATAATTCATTTCTAAATCAAGATTTGGTCGTAAGATTCCTCAGCGGAGTCTCAAGACTTTAGGGGAGAATAACCTAACTCATTTCTTAAATTCCTTGAAAACCTCCGAAACTTTAACTTCTTGAGTTGAATAAATAGAATAGGGTTTAAACCCAAAACCAAATCGTGTTTCCAATTATTCCGAACCAATTTCAAAACCAACCAAACTTAAGCCAAAACCAAATCATTTTTAAACCGAAAACCAATTTCAGTTTCATTCTTAAATCTGTTTCCAAGGGCTCGGGAAGTGTTTCAATTTTAATAAATCAAAGTTCCAGAAAATACTTCAAGCTCTTCCTAAATGTCGTAAAGTGAAATAGATTAATTGAAAACCACGTTTATTTTAAACCCATTAAAGCCCCCTCCAAAATCTATTTACGTAAATCAATTTCCAAAACATAAAAATTTCATATTTAAATTGATTTTTTAAGGCATAATTCCTTTCTTAATAATTACATCCAAGATATAGAGATTTTCCTACTAAGGCAAGTTCAAACATAATTTATTTCTCAAATATTTAAGTCAAAGCATAATTCATTCTTTTCCAAAATAACAATTCCAATCAAAATCTCAGATTTTCTAGAAATTTCGACAGCATCTCCCCTAAAACTTGGACTTTGCCACCTTTTTCGACTCATAACAACGAATGCTACAACACCTCAACGTATAATGAAGCAGTAACTAGAGGGCTTTCAGATCGAGACGCTTACCGAACGAAGAAGGAACGGCTGAACCGAAACAGCGGCGGTCTCTAAACCGGCTTGGCGGCAGCCCGACAGCCACCTCAAATGGCAGCGGCGACCCGGACTTCGGCAATGGTGGCTGAAACCCACATACGCAAACGATAAAGTTTCCAGAATTTTAAACGAATGAAAATCAAATTCAAAACCCTTACCGGCAGAGTTTTCTGGCGACGGCAGAAATGGCCAGAAGCTCCGGCGGTGGTCCCAGAAGTCACAGAACCACTCCCGGCGGTCAGAGTCATGGAGACGCAGCTCCTTTCTCCGGCAGCGGCACCTACGGCGGTAGTTCCGACGGAGGCAGTGCCGGCGACGCGAACGGCGGCTGGGCATGATGGTTAGACTCCCAACTCAGCCTCAGATCTCTCTCTTGTTTGCTCTGCGACGGCGTAGGGACGGCGGCACGGCTAGAGGTGACGGCGCAACGAACAGAGGCGGCGGCAGATCTGGCGGCGACGGCTCCTCAACGGCGACACACCCCACGGTGGCAGCTTCCTCGTGATGGTGTTGGGTCGGGACGGATCGGCGGCGACGGGTCAGACCCGCGCTTCCCCTTCTCGCGGCTGAGCTCTCCACACTCGTTCTTCCTCCCTCTCCCTCAGCCTAGTTCCGCGGCTTCATAGTGGCAGGGACGGCAGGACGCGACGGCGACAGTGGCACCAGGCCGGCGATGCACCTCCTCCCCTCAGATCTCCCTTCCCTCTCTTCTCCTGGCGCAGCTCTCTTCCCTCTCTTGCCTGTTCTTCGCTCTCTCACCCTCCCCGGTGCAACACGGCGGCGCGGCGGCAGTGACGCCCGCCGGCGCCGTCCCTTTCTCTCTTCTCATACCGGCGCTCCCTTTCCTAGCTCCCCCCTTTCTTTCTTCTTTTCTTTCTTTCATAAAAAGGAAACCTTGGGTGCTTGCTGACGAGTTTGATGAGTTAGGGGAAAGGGGGATCTTCGGCGGCTACTGGGTGTGGGGAAAAAGGGAACCGGGCTGGGTTAGGGTTTTATTATTTTGAAAATTAGGGTTAGGGGTAACTTGGTAATTTCAAATAAAATTGGGAATAATATAATAATCGAAACCCAAGTTAAATCCAACATTAATTGTATATAGAAAATACTATTTGCTCGTCAATTTTACAAATTATTTTCAATAAAATGTCCAAATCAAATAATTAGAAATAATATACTTAAATCCTTTGTTTTTCCAAAACAGTAGTATCAATATTTTAAAATATTAATTATTTAGTCCAAATCATATAAAAATCCTTATTATTTCACAACTACAAACTTTACAATTTAAATATATAAAATAACTCAATAATTATAAAATTAGATAAAATCTTAATTTAAATAGCCCAAACTCATTATTTTTAGATTTCTAGAACTTTAAGTTGTAAATAGAGAAATACTCCATAAGCATAGAGTTTGGATAAAAACCTTAATTTATTTCAAATTTAATTAATCAAAACTACCTTTAATTACCTTCAATAAGATAATTTATGAAAATTAAAAATATAAATAAATATATGATTTGAGATTAGTTCAAAATAGGACTTCTCAAAAGTCTTGGCGGTGCACTTGCCGGTTAGTTTGTAGTTATAATATCCGCACCAAGTTTTTGGCACCGTTGCCGGGGATTGATAGTGATTAACAACTATTAATTGTTTGATTGCTTAGATTAGGCATTTTAGTTTTAATTTTATTTAAATTTTGCTTTATTATTTTCGAAAAATAAATAAATAAATAAATAAATAGCACTAATATTTTTCTTAATTTCTGAAATTAAGTTTGGTGTTTCCTAGATAGTCTTATTTTAATTTTTCTTATTTAATCTGCCTAATAATTTCGAAATTTTTTGTTCTATTTTAATAAGTAATTTTTGAATTTTAGAGTTAATTTTCTTGTATCTTTTATTTTATTTCTTTCACACAGGTTACCTCACTGGGAATTCTCTACACTCTGACGTAGAGATTCCCATCTTTTCTTGTTTTCTGTCTGTTTATGCACAGGAACAGAGACAAGGAACCTCTTTTAGACTTTGATCCTGAACCTAAAAAGACTTTTAGGCGGCATTTACAACAAGCAAGACTTTACAAGGTTGCAGAATCCACTATGGATCCTAATAATGCTGTTAATGCCAATGTGGCAAATCCGAATGGGGATGATCAGCAAAGGAGAGTGCTTGGCTCTTACTCTGCTCCTACTGCAGATCTTTATGGAAAAAGTATTGTGGTGCCTCCTATAGTTGCGAACAACTTTGAGTTGAAGCCACAATTGGTCACTCTGGTGCAACAAAACTGCCAGTATCATGATCTTCCCCACGAAGATCCAAATCAATTTATTTCTAATTTTCTGCAGATTTGTGATACTGTGAAGACAAATAGAGTGAACCCAGAGGTGTACAAACTCATGCTCTTCCCGTTTGCTCTGAGGGATGGAGCAAAGCTATGGCTAGATTCCCGACCCAAGGAGAGTTTGGATACTTGGGACAAGGTTGTTACTGAGTTTCTTACTAAATTTTTCCCACCAAAGAAGCTGACTAAACTTAGGGTGGAGGTTCAGACCTTCAGGCAGAAGGATGGTGAAACTCTTTATGAAGTTTGGGAGAGGTACAAGTTACTGACTAGGCAATGCCCTCCAAACATGTTCTCCAAATGGACCTAACTAGATATCTTTTATGAAGGCTTGGGTGAAATGTCCAAGATGTGCTTAGATAATTCTGTAGGTGGTTCATTGCACAAGAAGAAGATACCGGAGGAGACTATTGAGCTAATTGAATTGGTTGCTAGCAACCAATATTTATACTCATCTAACAGGAATCCTGTGAACTCTGAGACTCCTCAGAAGAAGGGTGTTATAGAAGTAGAAGCTCTTAATGCTCTTCTTGCTCATAATAAACTTATGTCTCAGCAAATAAGTCTACTTACTCAACAGATAGGTGGCATGCAAGTCTCAGCTATCAACACCCAAAATCCACCTCAAGAGGTCTCTTATGACATGACAGGTAATTTTGTGTAAAATGATAATTATGGTTATGCTCAATCCTTTTCTGAACAAGTCAGTTACATGGGGAGTTCTCCTAGAAACCCCAATAATGATCCCTATTCTCAGACCTACAATCCGGGGTGGAAAAATCACCCAAATTTTGGGTGGAGAGAGCAACCTCAGAGGTCACAGAATTTTAATAATAATTCTCAGGATGGTTTTCAACAGAAGAATTTTAATTACCACCAGTTTTAGTCATCTCAGCAAGCAACTTCTCAGCCCCAGTTGAACAATGATTTGGAAGCAATATTGACAAGTTTTAGACAGGAAACCAGAGCATCAATCAAAAACTTGGAGATTCAAATGGGTCAACTAGCCACAAAAGTTAATGAAATTGATCAGAGGACCACTAATAGCCTTCCTGGTAATACAGTTCCAAATCCAAGAGAGGAATGTGATGCGTGAGCATCTTTCCTATCTTTTCCTAGTGAATTTGCATTTAAATTGTTGAGTTTAATCAAGAATTAATTATCTTTTATCCACTTTGGATGCTACTTTGAGTCTTGTGAAATTCTGTTTAATTTAGGTAGCATTCGGCTGGATTTGATGGAGTTTCCGTAGAAAAAGAGAAGAAGGCGAATGATGCTGTCAACCCTGACCTCTCTGCACTCAAACCTGAATATCTGGAGCTACAGAGGTCCAATAGACGTGATTCTAGTGGCGTTGGAAAGCTAACGATATATAATAGTCTATACTTCTTCTTCACCAAGTCAGCAAAGGTGGCGCCTAACTTGAGATTTCTCAAGTTAGGCGCAAAGACAAGCCATCCACATCAATCCAGCGCAGCCAAGGTTGTGCCTAACTTGAGATAATTCAAGTTAGGTGTAAGGATGAAGGAAAAGCGCTAAAGGAGTCTGCCTAGGCTGCGCCTAACTTGAGAATTCTCAAGTTAGGCGCAAGACACCAACAAGCACGCATAAGGAGCAACTCACACTCCAAGTAAGGCGCATGAATCTTTGAGTTAGGCGCAACCTCATCCACTCAAACTCCAATCCATGCGGCCAGGACCAAGTAAGGCGTGGACAATCCCAAGTTAGGCGCATGATCTCCCAAATCAAATGGTCCCAGCGTCTAAAATAAGGTTGTTCGAAGATTTTATTTTAATTATGATTAAGCTTTAATTTTATTTTAAAAATAGGAAAAGATATTATTTTAGTTTTAGAAAATATATTTTTACATTAATTAGGATTAGATATAAAAGGGAAAAGAATCAGCCCTTCGGGCTCTTCCCTTCTCTTCTACCTCATTCCGCAATTGACAGTTTTTTAGAATCCTAGTTTTCTCTTTGAACCATGAGCAACTAAACCTCCATTGTTAAGGTTAGGAGCTCTGTCTATTGTATGGATTGATACTATTTTTTCTATTTTAATTCATATTTGATTTCTATTTCAAGAATTGTTTTCGTTCTTTATCTTATGAATTTGGGTGGAACGGAAGTATGACCCTTGTTCTAATTGAGTTCTTGTATAACTTGGAAAAGTTCTTTACTTGAACAACAACTTGAAAATAATTTCTCCTAAACTTCTAATTATCTGGACTTAGCGGGATACGTGACATATAATCCTTTTATATTTTGGTAATTAGAGTTTCTGTGGCACATAAACTAGAATTGAACTTTATCCTCTAATTGGAATTAAGTGACCAAGGAATTGGCGGTTGATGAAAGTTAGAGTAGACTAAGAAGGTCTAAAAAATTAGGGCTTAGTCATATATAGTTTGCCATGAATTGAATCTTGCATGATTAAAATAGTTAGTAAGAAAAGTCAATCTGAAAAATAGATATCTCTGAAGTCTTAACTGTTTCTCCATACATATTTCATAACCTGTTTACTGCTTGCTTTATTAATTTTCTGAATTTACTGTTTCATGCTTCTGAGTTCTCAAACATCATTTTCTGTTAGTCTAACTAAGTAAATCACTTAACCATTGTTGCTTAGTCCATCAATCCTCATGGGATCGATCCTCACTCACCTGAGGTATTACTTGGTACGACCCAGTGCACTTGTCGGTTAGTTTGTGGTTAGAAATTCCGCACCAGAATGCAAGGCTATCACCTTGATAAGTGGACAAGTGGCAAGTACAGAAGCACAAGTTAATGAGGAGCCAGTTGAAAAAAGAAGATTGCAAGGTTATTCAACTGAGAAGTGGTAAAGTAGCTGGCTCTGAGACCAAGGTCAATGGAGAGTTAGTTGAAAAAGAAGCTCCATATGAGAAGAAGGAAGAAGTAGAGCACGTCCCTCCAAAGCGTGCAGACAACCCATTCCTAGACTCTCTTGACACTTATCCTACATTGCCAAAGGCTCCTGAGTACAAGCCTAAAATGCCATATCCTCAAAGACTTCAAAAGGAGACCAAAGACAAGCAGTTTTCAAAGTTCTTGGAAGTCTACAGAAAATTACAAATCAATATTCCTTTTGCTGAGATTTTGGAGCAAATGCTTCTCTAGGTCAAATTCATGAAGGAGTTGTTGTCAAAGAAGAAGCCTTTAAAGGGAGATGAGACAGTGGTCCTGACTAAAGAATGCAGTGCCATCATTCAGGATAACTTGCCAAGGAAGATGTCGGATCCAGGGAGCTTCCAAATTCCATGCACCATTGGGAGCACAACCATTGAGAAAGCATTATGTGATCTTGGAGCAAGTATCAATTTAATGCCCTTGTCTGTGATGAAGAAGCTGCAAATCCAAGAGGCACAACCCACAGGGATAGCATTACAGATGGTAGACAAGTCTATGAAGCCTGTATACAGATTAGTGGAAAATATCTTGGTCAAAGTGGGTAAGTTCTTCCTTCCAGCAGATTTTGTGATTCTTGACACAGGGGAGGATGAGAATGCCTCTATAATCCTAGGAAGACCTTTCCTAGCCACTGGGAGAGCTCTAATTGATGTAGAAGTGGGAGAATTAGTGCTCAGAGTGCATCATGAGCAACTGGTCTTTCATGTCTTCAAAGATATACATTTAGCAGGTAAAGAAGAGAGGTGCATGCACACTGAGCTTATTGATCCAAACCTTCAAGAACCCCCTGATGATGGACAGCAGAATCTGTAGCTCAAACCTCCTTTGGTGACAATCAATAAAATTCCCCCTGATATCAAACCTAAGTTTGGTGTCAGGAATGCATCATCCACCAAGGAGGAGGTTCCCAAAAAGAAGAAAATACTCAGGGGATGGAGGAACAAAAAGATCCCTATTGAAGGTTTCTCCCCAGGAATGAAGGTGGTGTTGACTTGGAATCCAGTATGGATTTATACAGTAAATAGAATCCTCTCTCTGGAGCATGTTGAGCTAATTTATGGAGACACAGGAAAGAAGTTCAAAGTAAGGAGTGAAGAGCTGAGCCCTATGATCCTCCTCCTTAGAGGAGCTAACCGTCAAGCTAGTGACGGTAAAGAAGCGCTTGCCGGGAGGCAACCCGATAATTTTGTATCCTTAGTTATTTTTCGTAGTAGTAGTTTTCTTATTTATTTGATTTTAATTGAGTTTTTACTGTTTTTCTGATTATGCAGCTATTTTATAACAGGAACCGAACACTTCAGGCGACAAAAAAGAATGAGCACACGACGTGCAAGCGTCGCTGACGTGTACGCGTCATATGTGTGTGAGTGAAAAATAAAAATCGAACAGAGAGTTGGGCAGGAGTGGTGCTGGTGGCGTGCCTTGCGCACAAGCAAGTCCACGTGTACGCGTTCCTCACGCGTACGCGTCGCTTTCGGTTTCAACAGTCCACGCGTGCGCGTCGTTTGCGCTTTTAGCCACCCACGCGTACGCGTCCCTGAAAATTGGCGTCAATGAGTGTTTGGGCAGAGAGTTGTGATGGCTTGGGGCTGGAATTGTGCTAGAGGCACAAACTTGATCACGCGAACGCGTCCCTAACGCGTGCGCGTCCTTTCCACAAATGGCCATCCACGCGTGCGCGTGCATGACGCGCACGCGTCATATGAAAATTTTGGTTCCCAGGCCACGCGAACAGAGAGTTGTGCGTGCGCGCGGCCGCCTTCACGAGATTTGCACAAATCAAGGGCACGCGTACGCGTGCTGTACGCGTACACGTCGCCTGCGCCGCACACCTCCACTAATTCGCCGTCCAGTTTTAAATTTTCATTCTCTCTCTCTCCCAAATCCTAATTCTCTCTTGTTCTTTTATCCTTTTATTCTTATTTCATCATAATAATTGTTTTTATTTGTTTTCAGTTTTTCTTTGCTTGAGGACAAGCAAACCTTTAAGTTTGGTATTGTCACTTCGCTTATAACTTTTCTGTTTGTTTTAATAGCACAAAAGGGAGATGAATGTTCTTCATCGAGGAATGAGATGACCACTAGAATAACTGAGGTGGTTGAGTTCCTTTCACTTTATTTTTCTTCCATTCTTATTTTGTTGTTTTCTGTTTTCTGTTGCTTTGATTGCCTGCATGATCTTTAGTACTTTCAGCTCTTAGAATTAGTTCCATTTTGTCATTTGTCTCATGTACTGCTCACTGAACTTGAATCTAAAAAGAAAAAGAAGTGATATATTGCATGAGAAATTGAGTTTATATTGAAGAGTAGTCTTATTCACTTAAATGTGGTGGTATTTTCTGTAACTCTGAATGCATGACATGAACAGTGTATATTTAAATTTGAATCAAAGAATGTTGATGTACAAGGAACAGGAATTTAGAGAATTATTATGAAGTCTTTGCAATAAGTAAAAGTTTAATCCTTGAAGCAAAAGAAACAGCAAAAAAAAAAAAGATATAAAAGTAAGGTCCAAGGCTCTGAGCATCAATGACTAGGGAGGTCAGACATGATTAAAAGCTCAAAGAGTTGTTTCCCTAGTCACATACTTGTGGTGTTCTTGTGTCAAGTAATCCTTGAGACAAAACATTTAGAGTCGAGATCAATTGCAATTAGCAGAGTGTGCCAAAGGCTTTGAGCACCACTATCTGGGAGTAGCTGAAAAAAATCAGAACTTCAAAAGAGTTCCACAGTTAAGTGCTTATGGTGTTTCTGTGTCAAGTAAAACTTGAGACAAAACATTTAAAGTCACGGCTAGGCTCAAGGTGCAAAGCACCAAAGAAAAGAAAAATTGATGTGTTCAAGGATTAAATTGAGCCACAAAAAATTAGAGAATTCATAATATTATCCGGATTCTAATTCTAAATGACAGTGACATTCTTCTGATTCAAAAGAGAGTGAGATACCAAAACTATTCAGGATTGCAGTTGTAAACCCCACTATAAGAAGAGACAGGAGCTTAATTGAACTCTCACTCTCATACAAATTCACATTCTAAGCGTATATTAGTTTGGTTGCTTGAGGACAAGCAACAATTCAAGTTTGGTGTTGTGATGCGTGAGCATCTTTCCTATCTTTTCCTAGTGAATTTGCATTTAATTTGTTGAGTTTAATCAAGAATTAATTATCTTTTAGCCACTATGGATGCTACTTTGAGTCTTGTGCAATTCTGTTTATTTTATGTAGCATTCGGCTGGATTTGATGGAGTTTCTGCAGCACAAGAATTAAAGGAGATGACAGCGAAGGGTGACGCGTGCGCGTACCTGACGCGTACGCGTGAAAAGCGAAGTTGCACAGCAACGCGTGCGCATACCTGAGGCGTACGCGTGACACACGAAGAAGATCATCGACGCGTATGCGTGACATGTGCCACGTGCAGAATTAGCAGAAAAACGCTGGCGGCGATTTCAGGCCAAGTTTCGACCCAGTTTTTGGCCCAGAAACACAGACTAGAGCCAGGGGATAGCAGAGACTCAAGGAAGATTCAGACAAATGGTTATGCCCACTCCAAGTTAGGCGTGGACCCTACGAAGCAAGTGGTCCCCATCCATCAATTGAAGACATGCTGATTGTTTTAATTAATTCTGATTTAAACTTTTATTTTAAAATAGGAAAAGATATTATTTTAGTTTTAGAAGATAGATTTTAAATTAATTAGGATTAGATATAAAAATGATTGAAATTATTCCAAAAGGGGGATCCCATTCCATCTCAACCAAAATACATTTTATCAGAATCCTAGTTTTTCACTCTGAACCATGAGCAACTAAACCTCCACTGTTAAGGTTAGGAGCTCTGTCTATTGTATGGATTGATTTTATTGTTTTTATATTTTAATTCATGTACTGATTTATATTTAAGAATTGTTTTCATTCTTTATTTTATGAATTTGAGTGGAACGGAAGTATGACCCTCTTTCTAATTGAGTTCTTGTATAACTTGAAAAAGCTCTTTACTTGAACAACAGCTTGAAAACAATTTCTCCTAAACTTCTAATTATCTGGACTTAATGGGATACGTGACATATAATCCTTTTATATTTGGGTAATTAGAGTTTTTGTGGCATAATAACTAGAATTAAACTTCACCCCCTAATCGAAATTAATTGACCAATGAATTGGCGGTTGATGAATTTTAGAGGAGACTAGAAAGGTCTAAGGAATTAGGGTCTAGTCACATATAGTTTGTCGTTAATTGAATCTTGCATGATTAAAATAAATTAATAAGAAAAGTCAATCCAGAAAATAGATAACTCTGAAGCCTTAACTGTTTCTCCATACATATTTCACAACCTGTTCACTGCTTGCTTTATTAAATTTCTGAATTATTGTTTAATGCTTTTGAATACCAAAACACTATTTTCTGTTTGTCTAACTAAGTAAATTAATCAACCATTGTTGCTTAGTCCTTCAATCCTCGTGGGATCGACTCTCACTCACCTGAAGTATTACTTGGTATGACCCGTTGCACTTGCCGATTAGTTTGTGGTTTTAATTTCCGCACCAGTTCTCAATAATCGACATATGATTCCAATTCTAGTCAAATCATTTATATAGTAACACCAAAACCAATTACCATTCACTTTCTCAACCAAAAACTCAATCACAAACACAGCCAATCATCCACAGCAAAGAAATTCAAACTCAATAACATTATAATTACTAATATATTTGCAATTATTTACTATAGTTTTGGGCATTCTTGAATTGGAAACGGTTAATTTTAAAATAAATTTTTTTACCTTTGTATGAAATCAAAATCAGCAAAAGTTCTGGAGAAGCTTTTTGACCGAGCTACTAAAGAGAAAAACGTCAGAAATCATCTGTACCTCCTAGAACTCCAATTGACCAAATTCAAGGAGAAAAAGAACTACGTCACTGTGAGTTTCTACCGAATACAAAATGATGCCAACACATAAAGAAAAAAGATATAGACACTTTCATTGGATTAGATTTTTAATTGGAATTACGGATAATAAAAAATCAAAACCGAAAGATCAAAAAGCTTCGGTTCTCTTTCTTTCTCTCTCGGTCAATTTTCTTTCTTTTATTCCCTCATATTGGTTCAAAGAAGCAAATGAAGTAAAGATGATAATTAATTAATACAATGATATGTGTCATGATTTTATATATATGTAATTATGTATATATATATATAAGTTTTCATTCAAGCCATGTTTGCTTTCTTTATCATGATGATAACGATAGGGAACCGACTTCGGAATTCCCTTAATTCCTAATTCCTTCATGT
>NC_029793.2:13514723-13517737 GCF_000816755.2 Arachis ipaensis | reverse complement strand
ATAATAATAATAATAATAATAATAATAATAATAATAATAATAATAGTTTAATATTAATAATAATAATAATAATAATAACAATAATAATAATAAATTTAAACTTTAATTATCAAAATAGTTTTTAATAGATAATTTAAAATAATAGAATAATTTATAATTAAATTAAACTTTAATAATCATAAAATTTTATTTAATTATTTTTGTTAAAAATATTTTTTTTAAAAATAAAATTTTAATATAATAAAATAACTCATAAATAATTAATTATTTAATTTTCAAAAATTAGGATGTTACAACTTTTCATCTATTTGTTCTTTCCTAAAATGTTTTCAAGCCTTGAAAGTTAATCCTTTTTTGTTAGGACTGCTTTACATGCTTTGGCTTACTTCTTATCCTTCTTTTTATGTTTTTTTTTGTCCTTCTTCTTGTGTTTTTTGGAGATGTGCTTCAATTGCTTGACCTTCATCACTTTGAATTGGTTCTGTCTTATTATTATTTTCAATAGGAGTTGAGCTAAAACTATCCATCATGTACAGTAAGATTTAAAACAAAAACACTAAATTAAGATTCAATATAGAAATACTAAATCACAAAATCAACTCAAAATAAGCAAATTGAACCCAACTCAAAATCACAAAATCAGAGTTATTAACAAATTGAATCGCAGAATCAATTCAAAACAAACAAAAATAAATTAAACCCAGCAGCTCAGAATCACAAAATCAGAATTATTAACAAATTGAATCACATAATCAACTCAAAACAAGTAAAAATAACTTAAACCCAGCAGCTCAGAATCACAGAATCAGAATTATTAATAAATTAAATCACAGAATCAACTCAAAATAAACAACTCAAGTTAATAAAATCAGTAAACAAAGCAAGTAACTCAAAATCACAGAATTAGTATTATTAACAAAATTTTAAAACAGGCAAAATAAGTACGAAAAACCAAAAATTAACAAAATTAGTAAACAAATTCAGCAACTCAGAATCACAGAAAATCAAACCCTAACTATTTCATAATTATAAACCCTATATGTCTAATTGCTTCAGATACATAAAAGGAGAGAAAATCAAAACTGAAGTCAAGTGGATGGAGAGGAGGAAGGGGCCGGGCAACCGTGGCTGCAGCGTCAGTAGCGATGCTCTCCAATAAACGACGAGCAACGACGAGATGGCGAAACAGTGAGTTGCGACGACAGAAAGGGAAAAATGGACGCGGCGGCAGTGAAGAGAATGGACGCAATCAAGCAGACGCAGGAGTGGAGAGGAAAAGGACGTCACCACTACAATAAATAAGGGTTTGCGGACGCCACCATTGAAGAGAGAGAACGATGCGGTGAAGTTGTGAGGGTGACGGCGCGGTAATGGTAAGCACTGAGCTGGAGGAAGGTTGGGTGGCGAGTGGCGAGTGCCGACTGGCGAGGGGGTATAGTGCTATGGGAGTTTTGAACTTTTGGGACTGGAGAGTTGGGGCTTGGGGACGACGCAGTAACAAAGTGGTGTGGAGCAGTAAGAAAGAAGGGAAGACATTCAATAAGGTAGGGTTAGGATTTTTCAATAGGTAAAATTACTAAAAAGCCCCTATATTAGAAATAAAGTAAAGGTATTTAAGTAAATTAAAAAATTTGAAAAATTATCGGGGACGGGACGGGGATCTCCGCCCGGGTCCCGGCACCTGTCTCGGGAGGATTTTACTCCCCATTCCTATCCCACAGGAAAAATTCTCCGCCTTCAGATCCCCATTCGGGAAAGTTTCCGCGCTTCGGAGAATTTTAACACCCCTAAAATCATCGGAAGTATCTGCCTAAAATCACCTGCTAGAACTACAACCTTACCACCAAATGGTTTATGTGTCTTATGTTGATTGGTAATTGACAAAGATCTCTGAGTGTCCGATCAAGTGCTTCAAAGCACATTTTTATTGAGCATTGGAGCTTCATCCCAAACTATTAAGCTACTTCGGATAAGCGACTCAACCTTTAAACTGTCATGCTTGATGTTGCAAGTAGATTCATAATTCATCAGTAATTGTAACGGGGATTAAAAATCTATAATGAGTCGTTCTGCCACCAGGTAGGAGTAAAGACATAATTTCATTTAATGTGACATTTAAAACAATCTTTCTTCTAGATCGAATGGCAAAAGAAAGTCCACTCCAAATAAATGTCTCACCACACTCACCATGCTCATAAAAGAAGTAAAAACCACTAGAGTCTATAATAATAGCATTGAGTATCTTATTGAATATTAACATTTGTTCGTGAGTCAGTTTTTGTTCTATATATAAGTTTGTATGAGTAAACTCATTTGTGTCATATCTTGACTCCTCTTCTATTAGCTTATTCTGAAAAAGATGAATATTAGACCGTTCAGGATATGACATTAATTGATAGTCTCTTAAAGATCTCGCATTGCTATTGAGTATCTTCTCAATCTCAATAAGTCAGAGATTTTTTCATTCGTCATCAATCATATTTAATTCTAGCAAAAACACATGACGATTTTATGAAATATTTAATAAGTAATTCCAAATAAAACCAATTAATACTAATATACTATTATTAATAAAAATAAAATTAAAAAAATACAATCTTAATATAAAAAATAAGACATAATTAAATACATTGATTTTTCAATATTCTTCTCCTCTCATATAGTATCCCGTCAGTCAATAATGTCTAAACTTCATTTCAACACGATATGGTTTGTCAACGCTATTAAATATCAATAGCATTACAAATAGTTTTTTTAATTGATGACCAGATACAAATTCAATAACCTCATTAATAGCTGTAATGAATTTTCTATCATCATACATTAGTCTCATGGAATAACAAGCATATTGAAAGTTAGGAAAATTATTAAATTAGGAATTTTTTTTAGTTTCGTCATAAATTATATCAATCTTATTATTTACTGATAAAAATAAATAAAATTAACTACAATTTAAAAATTAATAACCTTATAAATTATTTAGAAAAATAAATTTAAATTGTTTTGACCTACTA
>NC_029793.2:13504299-13514562 GCF_000816755.2 Arachis ipaensis | reverse complement strand
CAAATAACAAATAACTTTAACTTATATTATAAAAAAAATTTTAAATTTCAAACATAAAAAAAATAGAAACTTAAGAAAAAATATTGTTTCCACTAAAATAAACATATATTTGGTATTATTCTATTAGATAGACTCTAAAAATGAATTCTATAACATGTGCATTCAAATTCTCAATTTTTATTTTCAATTTTGATCATCTTGCAAGTTGAGGTATCTACTTCCGCTCCCAAATCTTCTGGCTCCCACTATATTTGTTTGGTTGGTGACTTGGTGTAATAGCATTTTTCAATACTTTGGATTTACCATTTTTTGCAACTTCATTGAAAACATTCAAGTAATAAATTTTGTACAAAACACTATGTTAAATTAAAGACATTCTTCTCATATTTTATTTTAACTCAATAATTTTTTTTAATAAAATTAGGCTTTAACTTTAAAAAACAAAAAAAAAAAACTCATTTTTTTGAATAACTATCTTTGTACCTTTTACTTCCTTCATTTCAATGATTGACGATGATTTTGATGTTGAAAGCAAATTATCAATATCCTAATATTATAATTAATTATTAATTATTTTAGATAAATTAGATATTATCAATGACCAAAGAATTAAAAAGTTATTTAATTTTTAATAGAAATTATAATTATAAGTGCACCCATAGTTAGAATAGGGTGAGTCTACATCATGAGTCATCATCTAACTCTATAAGATGAAAAGTACAGATTATCAGATATTTAGACTTCAATAATAAAAAAAAGGTCTTGTCAATTAGGTTGTGAAAAAATTTACGTGTCACATAAATCTCTTTTTTACACGGTATCATTTAATATATTAATAATAAAAAAATATAAAAATTATTATTAAAAATACTTCTACTAATATTTTTAAAAATAAATATTAATTGTAACTTATCAATAGAAGTGGATTAAGTATCTCTACACAACTTTTTTCTAAAACTTATTTTGCCTCCTTATCAAAGACTACAAAACATACAGTCATAGTTATCAATGACACCAAACTTAATTCAGTATATGCTTAGCAAAAAAAAAATAGTATAAAAAATTAAATATGGAACTATTTAATATTTAATCTACTGTAATTAGACTTTAACTTAAAAAAATAAGTAAAAAGCATTGGAGTTATGGATAAAAGAAAACGGCCACAATTTAAACACTTAGACATTTTTGTAAAAGTATAGATAGATTGTTGTATTCACATTAAGAAAATTTCAGTTAAGAAAATTACCGTATTTAATTGCTCATTAGATGCCTTCATAAATTTGTAAAAATGCAGGCTTATTTAAAATTTTGCCAATATTACTCTTAGATTCAAGTCTTTTAAATCTTACAAAGCTAAATAAATAAAAAAAAAATACATTAGATAACACACATAAGTTTAAACTTAAGAATTAAAAAAAAATACATATCTATCTTTAAATTAGACGATATTTTTATATTTAAGATTCAAAAACATCTTTGTACCATACAAAAAATTTGTAAAACAATCTTTCATAAAATAATTTAATTTATTGCACAAAGAGTAAAAGCTCACATAAAAAGAACAATTAAATTTCAAGTACTTTTGGAGTACTATTCATTGTCCAAATTAATTAATTTTATAAAGACCAATTAAAAAAACAAATTTAATCACTGAAAATAAAATGTTTAAATTTACAGCTAAAGAATTAAAAAAGAATTAATTTTTCATCGTCTACTTACAATTTAATAACGACGTACTTAGTAGACTTAGTGATCCTTTTTGAGAATCTTCTCACTTTCAATTCTAACAAAATTTTCAATAACATTTAAAAAATAGATTAAGATAAAAAGATTAAAATCGATGAAATAAATAAATTTATCATTAAATTTAATTTTTCTAAAATAATAAATTTACTGACCAATTCAAATAGATGTAATCGAATCTAGGAATATTGAACGTGTCAAAACTCACATAACTAAATCCATATTATGAGATACTTGATTATTCCAAAAATTTATACACGTCGATAAGTTGTTTTAAATTCATCATTACATACTCATGGTACTAGTTAAAAGATTCAGAGAAAGAGAAGAAAAAAAAGAACATAGTAAGCTCAGCTCTCTGAGAAAGAGCAGTGATAGGTTTGGAAAGAAAAGACTTGTAATAAGAGTGTAATCAAGTTTCATTTCATTTTTGGAATTACACACTTGCTAAGCCAAGTTTGCTATATATATACATGGCTAGTGACTATTAAAGCTCAATACTTATCAAGAAGGACACTAGTCACTAATTGAGAAAGACAGCAATACAAAGAAAGACAACAATGTAGTTTTACACACTGCTCTTGTACACTATTACTCTCTATCCTTAATATCCCCCCTCAAACTTAGGTATGGGTTCTGAAATACTCTCAGTTTGCGCTTATACCTATTAAATAGGTGTTGTGACAGTGGTTTTGTTAAGCAATCTGCAATCTGATCAGAAGAGGGAATATGCACAATATAAAGAGATTTCTGGTTAACTAGGTCCCTTAGAAAATGCAGATCTAGCTCCAGATGCTTACATCTGCTATGAAGTATAGGATTTGCAGCAAGAAGACACGCACTCTGATTATCACAGTAGATAGTAGGCACCATGGTTTGAGGTATCCGAAGCTCTTGTAGAAGCTGTTGTATGGACATAATTTTTGTTTGAGCTGCACACATAGCCCTGTATTCTGCCTCTGTGCTACTTCTACTCACTTTAGTTTGTTTGTTGCTCTTCCAAGATATAGGGTTGTTCCCAAGATATAAACAGAATCCAGAGATAGACTTTCTATCCTCCAAATTCCCTCCCCAATCTGCATCTACAAACGAGAAAATTTGAAGATCAGCGGCTTTCGTGAACACAATCCCATGATCCAACGTACCTTGCAAGTATCTGAGGATCCTTTTTACACTTTTCCAATGTAGCAAAGTTGGACCGTGCACAAATTGGGACACACGATTAACAGCAAATGTGATATCAGGCCTTGTCATAGTGAGATACTGCAGTGCACCCACTATAGACCTATATTATGTTGGATTTTCAAACAGTTCTGAATCATTGGAGAAGAGTTTGACATCTGTAGCCATTGGTGTAGGTAGTGGTTTAGAATTCTCCATTCCTGCCTTTAGAAGCAACTCTCTTGTGTATCTGGCCTGAGAGAGCATCATGTCACCATGAGGGAGATAAGTTGCCTCTAAGCCTAAGAAATAGTTAAACTTGCCAAGATCTTTCAGCAGAAAAACTCTATTCAATTGAGATATCAATAGTTCAATTTCTTTTGAATTATTGCCCGTTACAATAATGTCATCTACATATACTAATAAATAGATTACATGTGACTGATTATGTTTGATGAACAATGAAATGTCTGATTTTGTATTCTTAAAACCAAATTGGAACAAGGTATCTTCTAATGTCTTGAACCAAGCTCTAGGAGCTTGTTTCAAGCCATAGATTGCTTTATTTAGTTTGCAAACTAAATGACTATTGGTACTAACATATCCTTGTGGTTGGGCCATAAAGACATTCTCTTCCAATCTGCCATTCAAAAAAGCATTATCAAAGTCAAATTGTCTTAATGGCCAACCTAAGGAAATTGCAATAGTTAGAATAACTCTCACTGTGGTTGGTCTAATAACTGGGGAATAGATTTGCTCGTAGTCTATCCCCTCCTTTTGATGAAAACCTTTACCTACCAACCTTACTTTATACCTGAGTATCTCACTATTTTGATTCTTTTTGATAGCAAAGACCCATTTGCTTCCTATAATGGTTGAGTTTAGTGGTGGTTCAGTGAGAATCCAAGTCTGACATCGCTGTAATGCTTGTATCTCTGCATCCATTGCCTGTTTTCAATATGGACAGTTAAGGGCTTGATTGACAGTAGTTGGGGTATGGTGTATAAGGTCAGTGATTTGTGTGACAAATGCCTTAGGTTTACGGATGCCTGCCTTTGATCTGGTGATCATAGAATGAGTATTTAAAGGTGTAATGGGAGGTAAATTTGTCTCAGGGTCAGTGATAGAAATGGGTGTGGGATGGTGTGATGGAGTTTGAGTTGGTAAGGGTTGAGGGGCAAGCTGAGCAAGAGTAGTGGAAGGATTAGGTGATGCCAATGGAAGATGAGAAGTTGGAGAAGGTTGCTGTGTAGAGAGTGGAAGTGATGAAGGATGATCAATTACAAATTTTGTCAATTCTGCAGTATCTGCAACAGTCTCTATAGCAGATTGAATTGAGGAATCACAAAACATAGATTGATAAGGAAACAAATTCTCAATAAAAGTTACATGTCTTGCAAGATATATCTTACCATTCTTATTCATACATTTGTAACCTTTGTGGGTAGAATCATATCCAAGAAAGAGGCATAAGTCAGACTTATAATCAAATTTATGTCTATTATAAGGTCTTAAATAAGGAAAACAAGCACATCCAAAAACTTTAAAGAAGGCAAAATCTGGTTTTTGATGGAATAAAATTTCATAAGGACTCTTATTGTCTAAAACTTGTGTAGGCAATCTATTTATGATATAGACAGAGGTTACAAATGCATCTTCCCAAAATTGGAAGGGAAGAGATGCAGAAGCAAGAAGGGACAGTCCCATTTCTGTGATATGTCTGTGCTTCCTTTCCACACTTCCTTGTTGGTGATGTGTGTAGGGACACGACTGTCTATGATGAATGCCCTGAGTGTTAAGAAAATCAACAAATGCTGTGGATAAAAATTCACCTCCTTTATCAGTTTGTAAAGCCTTAATCTGATGTCCTGTCTGTTTTTCCATAAGTCTTTTATAGTTTTGAAAAGCTAGTAAAGATTGAGATTTATTTTCAAGCAAGAAGATAACTGTAAATTTAGAAAAACCATCAACAAAGCATGCATAGTATCTAAATCCATTTCTGGAATTAACCGGGGCAGGTCCCCAAAGATCAGCAAAAACACATTCTAATGGTTGATGATATGTAGTTTGAGTTTCATTAAAGTGAAGTCTATGCATTTTAGCCAATGGACAAATTTCACACATATATTGTAAAGATGATCCAGAATTAGAGATAGGAATAGAACATTGATTCATTACTATATGAACTGT
Source organism: Arachis ipaensis (assembly GCF_000816755.2). NCBI lineage: Eukaryota > Viridiplantae > Streptophyta > Magnoliopsida > Fabales > Fabaceae > Arachis > Arachis ipaensis. The sequence continues at coordinate 13,509,468 of NC_029793.2, read as the reverse complement.
TTTCATTGCACAGTGGCCAAGTCTTTTATGCCACAAGATTGTATTATTACTATTCTGATTACAAGAACTGTTAAAAGCACAAAAATTAGGAGGATTGGTTTCTTGATTGCTAATCCTATCTGAATTACATTGTATTGAAATATAAGGATGATTATTACTAAAAGGTTTATGAGAATAGGTAGAGTTGTAAGACAAAGCAGATTTCTCAGAAGCATGCCTAGGAACTCTGAGATTGTGAAAGGAATAGATCCCATTCCTAGCTATGCCCTGTAGGAGAAATTCCCTGGTAGCCTGATCACGAATAAAGCAGAAATCAGGCCAGAATTCAAAAAAGACACCATTATCAGCTGCAAACCTAGAAACGCTAAGCAGATTTTGGGAAATTTGGGGTACATGGAGTAAATTTTATAATCGAAAAGTTACATTAGCATATGGATCATGCAAAATTGAAGAACCATAGTTTTGAATGGCAATACCTGACCCATTACCTACATACACTTGATCGGAGTCATTGTTGCTCGTAGTGGAAGTTAGCATATTGGATGGATCAGGGGTCAAGTGATGGCTCGCACCAGAATCTGCAAGCCAGGCAGCATCACTTATGGAGGAGGAAGAGCCTGTGAGATATGCAGTTGGTTGATGGAAACTGGAAGGGGGTGGTGGAGGTTGAGCATTAAGGTAGGGAGGCTGAGAAGATGAGTTAGGGTTTCCAGAATTAGGGTTGAAAGACTGATCAAATCTATGATAGCAGTTCCATACCACATGACCCATCCTTCCACATAGTTGACACTGCATTCTTGTGTTATTGTTGTTGTATCCAAATCTGCCTCCTCCTCTATTATTTCTGCCTCCACGTCCTCTTCTAAAAGTATTACCTCTGTTGGGATCGAAATTTGGAGAAGGGTTCTGCACATAATGGGCTATAGGCATACCAGAGGTTGGTTTCTTGAAGCGTTCAAGCATTTCTTCATGGGAAAGCAAAAATGCTTCAGCCTCTACAATCCTAAAAGATCCTCTCTTTGCTGTTACAGAAGAAATATACACTGTATATTCTTCAGAAAGACCCTCAATAATAGCCTGAAGATGATCATCTTCTGGCACTTCATATCCCACAGCAAATAGAGCATCAACAATTCTTCTAATTTTGGACAAGTAATCAGCAGCGGAACCTGTTTTCTTGCACAATCTCAATTGACTCTTGAGACTTTGAACACGAGCAGAAGAGGCTGCCTGAAAGTAATCATCAATCTTTGCCCATACTTCAGAAAATCTTGAGAGGTGAATCACTTTGTTCTTGAAGCAATTAGTCATGGAAGCAACGAGCCACGTTGTGAGGGTTCTATCTCTCTGGCGCCAGGTTTTGTATTCTTCAGATTCTGTTCTTGTTTTCTTGGTAGCATCAGTTGTAAACTGCTCAGGGATCTTGGAGGGATCGAGATGACTTTCAAGACCAAGACTCTCAATAGTGAGAATTGCAAGGTACCTCCATGTAGAATAGTTATCTTCATTTAGTTTTTCAGCAATTGGGGAGAAGGTCTTCTTTGTTGAATCAGAAAGGATGATTTCCATTGTAGAGCTGAAACTAAGCAATAGGCTCTTGATACCATAAAAGATTCAGAGAAAGAAAAAAATAGTAACCTCAGCTATATGAGAAAGAGCAGTGATAGGTTTGGAAAGAAAAGACTTGTAATGAGAGTGTAATCAAGTTTCATTTCATTTTAGAATCACACACTTGCTAAGTCAAGTTTGCTATATATATATACATGGCTAGTGACTATTAAAGCTCAATACTTATCAAGAAGGACACTAGTCACTAATTGAGAAAGACAGCAATACAAAGAAAGACAACAATGCAGTTTTACACACAACTCTTGTACACTATTACTCTCTATCCTTAATAAAAAAGACATTGCTACTATTGATATGGTTTTCAATGATATATATGATGAATAAAATGATCAAATCGGCCAAATCGGGTACCAGAAATATTTTGGTGCTCACAAAAATTATCTTAAAATATGTCAATGATAAAATAATTTTTAAAATATTTTAAAATTTGACAAAAATTTTCTGTTAATGAAAAATACCAAATTGACTTATAAAATAGATGATATGGCATTAAATTCATTTCTCTAGTATTAGCCAATTAGCTTTTTAACTCATCTTTTCTCACCTCACAGCCACAAATACAGTACTCTCCCTTCCCCAAAACTCAACCCTAAAATCACTCTAAACTCAAAACTATCACCATCACCATTTTGAATGATAATATATATATATGATTAAACTAGTTATTATTAAATATGCAGGTTCTTAAAAATTGTTTCACACCTCTTCACTATCGTTCCTTTGATGATTATTGAGTATAAAATAAGAGGTCATCTGTAACATCCTAATTTTTTTTATTACTATTCTACCCTCAAATTTTATCAAAATTTCTAAATTATCCTTATCCTTCTTTTTTCAACCTTAACCCTAATTCAAAATTTTCAATTTTACCCAAATTTCATTACAACACATACACCCTCAAACAGGAAAAAGAAAGAGAGAAAGGGAAGAGAACAGAAACCAAAGGGGAACGATTGAAGAAGAAAGGAAGAAGAAGAAGAAAGGGAGAAGAAGAAAGAGACGACATTGGTGGGGATGGGCGTCGCTGTTGCCGTCGCAGAGAAAGAAGAGATGCACGAGAGAGATGAGAGTGAGATCACGGACCTTCCATGAAGAAAGAGGAAAGCACATGACGGAGAAGAGAAAGGAGGAAGTCTTGTCGTCGTTGCTGTGCCCATCGGCGCCGCTGTCGTTGATCGAGACCGTCACCATCCCAGCTGAGGTTGTAAGGCCCACATCGGTTGGAGAGAGGAACGAAGCATGCCTTATAAGGGTGTGGATACCTCTCCCTACCATGACGCGTTTTGACGAGTGAGTGTGGGGGACTTAGGCTATCATTCCTATCGTCAAAGGCAAAACCGTGAGGCCTTGTGTGCCAAAGCGGACAATATCGTGCTAGCGGGTGGTTTGGGCTGTTACAGATGGTATCAGAGCCAGAACCCAAATCGATGTGCCAGCGAGGGCGCTGGGCTCCCTTAGGGGGTGGATTGTAAGGCCCACATCGGTTGGAGAGGGGAACGAAGCATGCCTTATAAGGGTGTGGATACCTTTCCCTAGCATGACGCGTTTTGACAAGTGAGTGTGGGGGCTTAGGCTATCATCCCTATCGTCAAAGGCAAAACCGTGAGGCCTTGTGTGCCAAAGCGGACACGTCGTCCCCGTCCCGGCTGAGGTCATCGTCGTCGCCAAATAGGGTAGAGAAGGAGGGCACGAACAGGAGAGAGAAAGGGGAGCTCTGCTGGAGCTCGTCGCCGAAATGCTGCTGCCTTCCACTACCGCGACACAGAGCCAGTTGTCTGTTCTTCCACTGTCATTGCGGTTGCCTCCGTTGCAGGTGGAAGAGGTCACCGAGAAGGGATTGTCCTGTTCTGCTTCTGCTTCTAATTTTCCATTGGTTGTCGGAGTCTATAGGGCCGTGAATGTTGCATCCGGAGTCGTCGGAATTGTTGCCGCCAAGAGCCACCACTGTTATACCTTTACCTTGGTAAAACAAATCCCATTTTACTTGTACTTGACATCTCTTTCTATTCCTGTTCTGCTTTTATCTATCTTACTGTCTTGCTCCATTTTCGTGCTGTTATTCTTGATTAATTTGCTTTTGCTGTTGTTTGTTACGGGCTAGAAGTAGTAGTCATGTTGCTGCTGTTGTCGAGATTACATCCGTGATGTAGTCGTTGCTACTGTTTGAATTGAAGTTGCTGCCACTGGCTTGGTCTAAATTCGGCGTTCTTTTGTTCCATTCTATTCCGACCTTTCTCACATTTTAATTCGGCACTTTGAGTTTGGTCTCTTCGTCCCTTAAGACCAACTAGTGAGTAGACTTTACATTTATAACCGTTAATTTTGTTGGTTTATGCTATTCTGTGTTTCTAATTATATTTATAAAACTATTGTTGAAGAACTTTGATTTGATTAGAATAATTAATTTATTATAGTTGAAAAAATTATTTTTATGAAGCTCATATCTTAGAAATTTTACATGAGACTATATATATGTTTGATGAAGTTTTATATTATTTTAGAACATTTGATTTTACTCGAATATATATTTTTGAAGCATTGAAGTATTTGTTAGTACTTACTGACTTTTTAATTGTGAAATGTGTTTGAAATTACTTATGATTGAAGAAGTTATGATTAGAAATGATTTCTTATGAGAAAGTATTATTTGATTTGATTTAATACCGTATATATTTGAAAGATTGAAGATTTATTATATTTGAATTGGTTTGGGAGGCTTGTATTAGAAAACCGTAGTTAACGGCGGTTATGACGTTAACTTAGATGCATCTAACTCAGACTCCAGCTAACAGGGGTGTTGCTAGCTTAACGTGTAGGCCACACGTTAGATCTGTTATTCTGTTAGGACACACGAGAAGAAAGGGCTATCCATAAAGGTGGAGCCGCCCAAGTGTAGACTTTTGATTTGATTTCTGTATGAAAACTCCCTTATTGATTTACTTATTTATATAAATTATTATTTTTTAAATAAAATTATTTTTATGATAATGTTTATATGGTCTCATGTGAATTATAGATGTATTATCTAGTCATTGAGTTGCAAAATTTATTCTGTTTTTCTAAAAATATTTTTTAGGAACAAATACTTGAATGTGTGAGCCTTCTATTCAAGAGTAATGATCTGCAATTGGTACTTCATTTTTGTTGAGTTCTTAGACGTCATATGCTCCATATGTCACATGTAGGATCCATTCATATTTATTTATTTTACCTTTTATTAAAAATATGTAATTATTCATTTTAGAAACTGTAAATTTATTTAAAATATTTGTACCTTTCTTATTCAACTTATATTTGAGTTGGATAGGCTTGTTAGGAGATTATCTTTCTGAGCGCCGGTGATAGCTCATTTTGGATCGTGACATCATCACTTATGTCCTAATTTGGCAACTTTAAAATCAATTATAATTTAACTAACTATCTTAATTAGATTGCGTTAACTAACATATTAAGGTAAAATAAAGCATTTAAAATATGTTATCATTTAAAACTATCTTATTTATTATCCGTGGTATTATTTGCTAGTAATAATTAACATGG
>NC_029793.2:13485776-13490015 GCF_000816755.2 Arachis ipaensis | reverse complement strand
GCTGAGCAAGAGTAGTGGAAGGATTAGGTGATGCTAATGGAAGATGAGAAGTTGGAGAAGGTTGCTGTGTAGAGAGTGGAAGTGATGAAGGATGATCAATTACAAATTTTGTCAATTCTGCAGTATCTGCAACAGTCTCTATAGCAGATTGGATTGAGGAATCACAAAACATAGATTGATAAGGAAACAAATTCTCAATAAAAGTTACATGTCTTGCAAGATATATCTTACCATTCTTATTCATACATTTGTAACCTTTGTGGGTAGAATCATATCCAAGAAAGAGGCATAAGTCAGACTTATAATCAAATTTATGTCTATTATAAGGTCTTAAATAAGGAAAGCAAGCACATCCAAAAACTTTAAAGAAGGCAAAATCTGGTTTTTGATGGAATAAAATTTCATAAGGACTCTTATTGTCTAAAACTTGTGTAGGCAATCTATTTATGATATAGACAGAGGTTACAAATGCATCTTCCCAAAATTGGAAGGGAAGAGATGCAGAAGCAAGAAGGGACAGTCCCATTTCTGTGATATGTCTGTGTTTCCTTTCCACACTTCCTTGTTGGTGATGTGTGTAGGGACACGACTGTCTATGATGAATGCCCTGAGTGTTAAGAAAATCAACAAATGCTGTGGATAAAAATTCACCTCCTTTATCAGTTTGTAAAGCCTTAATCTGGTGTCCTGTCTGTTTTTTCATAAGTCTTTTATAGTTTTGAAAAGCTAGTAATAATTGAGATTTATAATCAAGCAAGAAGATAATTGTAAATTTAGAAAAACCATCAACAAAGCATGCATAGTATCTAAATCCATTTCTGGAATTAACCGGGGCAGGTCCCCAAAGATCAGCAAAAACACATTCTAATGGTTGATGATATGTAGTTTGAGTTTCATTAAAGTGAAGTCTATGCATTTTAGCCAATGGACAAATTTCACACATATATTGTAAAGATGATCCAGAATTAGAGATAGGAATAGAACACTGATTCATTACTATATGAACTGTTTTCATTGCACAGTGGCCAAGTCTTTTATGCCACAAGATTGTATTATTACTATTCTAATTACAGGAACTGTTAAAAGCACGAAAATTAGGGGGATTGGTTTCTTGATTGCTAATCTTATCTGACTTACATTGTATTGAAATAGAAGGATGATTATTACTAAAAGGTTTATGAGAATAGGTAGAGTTGTAAGACAAAGCAGATTTCTCAGAAGCATGCCTAGGAACTCTGAGATTGTGAAAGGAATAGATCCCATTCCTAGCTATGTCCTGTAGGAGAAATTTCCTGGTAGCCTGATCACGAATAAAGCAGAAATCAAGCCAGAATTCAAAAAAGACACCATTATCAGCTGCAAACCTAGAAACGCTAAGCAGATTTTGGGAAATTTGGGGTACATGGAGTAAATTTTGTAATCGAAAAGTTACATTAGCATATGGATCATGCAAAATTGAAGAACCATAGTTTTGAATGGCAATACCTGACCCATTACCTACATACACTTGATCGGAGTCATTGTTGCTCGCAGTGGAAGTTAGCAAATTGGATGGATCGGGGGTCAAGTGATGGCTCGCACCAGAATCTGCAAGCCAGGCAGCATCACTTATGGAGGAGGAAGAGCCTGTGAGATATGCAGTTGGTTGATGGAAACTGGAAGGGGGTGGTGGAGGTTGAGCATTAAGGTAGGGAGGCTGAGAAGATGAGTTAGGGTTTCCAGAATTAGGGTTGAAAGACTGATCAAACCTATGATAGCAGTTCCATACCACATGACCCATCCTTCCACATAGTTGACACTGCATTCTTGTGTTATTGTTGTTGTATCCAAATCTGCCTCCTCCTCTATTATTTCTGCCTCCACGTCCTCTTCTAAAAGTATTACCTCTGTTGGGATCGAAATTTGGAGAAGGGTTCTGCACATAATGGGCTATAGGCATACCAGAGGTTGGTTTCTTGAAGCGTTCAAGCATTTCTTCATGGGAAAGCAAAAATGCTTCAGCCTCTACAATCCTAAAAGATCCTCTCTTTGCTGTTACGGAAGAAATATACACTGTATATTCTTCAGAAAGACCCTCAATAATAGCCTGAAGATGATCATCTTCTGGCACTTCATATCCCACAGCAAATAGAGCATCAACAATTCTTCTAATTTTGGACAAGTAATCAGCAGCGGAACCTGTTTTCTTGCACAATCTCAATTGACTCTTGAGACTTTGAACACGAGCAGAAGAGGCTGCCTGAAAGTAATCATCAATCTTTGCCCATACTTCAGAAAATCTTGAGAGGTGAATCACTTTGTTCTTGAAGCAATTAGTCATGGAAGCAACGAGCCACGTTGTGAGGGTTCTATCTCTCTGGCGCCAGGTTTTGTATTCTTCAGATTCTGTTCTTGTTTTCTTGGTAGCATCAGTTGTAAACTGCTCAGGGATCTTGGAGGGATCGAGATGACTTTCAAGACCAAGACTCTCAATAGTGAGAATTGCAAGGTACCTCCATGTAGAATAGTTATCTTCATTTAGTTTTTCAGCAATTGGGGAGAAGGTCTTCTTTGTTGAATCAGAAAGGATGATTTCCATTGTAGAGCTGAAACTAAGCAATAGGCTCTTGATACCATAAAAGATTCAGAGAAAGATAAGAAAAAAAAGAACATAGTAAGCTCAGCTCTCTGAGAAAGAGCAGTGATAGGTTTGGAAAGAAAAGACTTGTAATGAGAGTGTAATCAAGTTTCATTTCATTTTTGGAATTACACACTTGCTAAGCCAAGTTTGCTATATATATATATACATGGCTAGTGACTATTAAAGCTCAATACTTATCAAGAAGGACACTAGTCACTAATTGAGAAAGACAACAATACAAAGAAAGACAACAATGCAGTTTTACACACAGCTCTTGTACACTATTACTCTCTATCCTTAATACTAGTCTTAAAGTTACTTATGTTGCGCCTAACACTAAAATATATGATTTGATAGGCTATTTTTTCTCTCAGCAAATTCACAACCGAAATACAAGAATTATCTTAATTGAAGTATGTATTTTTTCTCTTTAAAATCGACAAACAAAAATCAAAGAACAATTAAAAAAATAAATAAACACATTTTAAATATTTAATATTAATTTAGAAAGTTAAGAAAACTTTAAAATTGATTAACTTAAGAAATATTTAATATTAATTCGAAATCAAAAAACAAGTCATGTTATAAGTTTGGTGTCAATTGCATATGCATCTTGCGAAAATATGAAAATATCATGCATTAATAGTGTTCTTCATGATCTTCAAGTTGTTCTTGGTAAGTCTTCTTGTTTGATCTTGATGATTTTTTGTTTTGTGTCTTTTATTGTTTTTCATATGCATTCTTAAATTCTTAGTGTCTAAGCATTAAAGAATTCTAAGTTTGGTGTCTTACATGTTTTCTTTGCATTAAAATTTTTCAAAAATATGTTCTTGGTGTTCATCTTGACATTCATAGTGTTCTTGGTGTTCATCTTGACATTCTTAGCATTCTTGCATGCATTCATTGTTTTGATCTAAAATTTTCATGCATTGCATAATTTTCATGTTTTTCATAAAAATTCAAAAAATCAAAAAAAATCTTCCTCTTTTCTCTCATCAAATTCGAAAATTTGAGTTGACTTTTTCAAAAATTTTTAAAATCAAGTTGTTTCTTATGAGTCAAATCAAATTTTCAATTTGAAAATCTTATCTTTTTCAAAAATCAAATCTTTTTCAAAATTTCTTAGTTATTTTCGAAAATTCTAAAAATATTTTTCAAAAATCTTTTTCTTATTTTTATATCAAATTTTCGAAAATAACATAATCAATTAATGTTTTGATTCAAAAATTTGAAGTTGGTTACTTGCTTGTTAAGAAAGATTCAAACTTTAAGTTCTAGAATCATATCTTGTGATTTCTTATGAATCAAGTCATTAATTGAGATTTTAAAAATCAAATCTTTTTCAAAAACTAATTTCTATCATATCTTTTCAAAAATATCTTCTTATCTTATCTTTTTCAAAAATTTGATTTCAAAATATCTTCTCTAACTTCCTAACTTCCTATCTTTTCAAAATTTGTTTCAACTAACTAACTAACTTTTTGTTTGTTTCTTAACTTTTTCAAAACTACCTAACTAACTCTCTCTCTCTCATTTTCAAAAATATCTTCCCTCTTTTTTCAAATATTTCTTTTTAATTAACTAATTATTTTTATCTTTTATTTTTTATTTCAAAAAAA
>NC_029793.2:13485288-13485679 GCF_000816755.2 Arachis ipaensis | reverse complement strand
CGAAAATTATACCTCCCACATCCTATTCTATTTATTCATTCATATCCTAACATCTCATCTCACATCTCTTCCATTCTCACAGTTGTGTTTCTTCCTATACATCACATTCTTTATCTCCCCCTCTTTTCTTCCACTCACAAAGGGATCCCTATACTATGGTATAAAGGATCTCTATTATTATTATTATTTTTCTGTGCCTTCTTCTTTGTCATATGAGCAGGAGCAAGGACCAAAACATTCTTGTGGAAGTAGATCCAGAACCTGAAAGGACTCTGAAGAGAAAATTAAGAGAAGCTAAAATACAACAATTCAGGGATAACCTTTCAGAAATTTTCGAACAGGCAGAGGAGATGGCAGCCGAAAATAATAATAATGTAAGGAAGATGCTTGG
>NC_029793.2:13482720-13485124 GCF_000816755.2 Arachis ipaensis | reverse complement strand
AATATTGAATATTATTTATATTATTATATTAAATTAGCCGTTGTAAAACTAGCCGTTGCAAAATTAGCCGTTGGAAACTAGCCGTTATTATGTTACTGTTATTATTAATAAATTAATATTTTGTTACTCTATATATACCAGTTAGATACACTTCTATTCTCACACTTTCTACTACTCTTCTTCATCTTCTTCCAAGTTTACGAAATCAAAGCTCTGGTAATATTATTTTTTGTTCGAAAAAATGGATCCAAACCAACTCAACTCTTTCTTCAATTACTTACAAAAATTTTCTCAAATTCCAAATACCCAACCATCTCAAACCTCAAACTCTCAAGTTCCAAATCAAAACTTCACACTATCGAATACATTTCAAAATCCAAATACACAAAATCTTTCTAATTTCAATTTTTAAGCTCCTTATAATAATCAATTTCCTATATTCCAACCGCAAAATCAAAATTCACAAACACCACATTTTCCATTTTCTTCAATATTTAACCCCTCTATTAGAAATGTTAGTCCAACTTCCTTGCCGTTTCCAACTCAATTTAGTGCATCAAGAAATAACTCATCTGGTGTTGGTGGCTCTTCTAACCCATCCTCTCAGACTCCTATACAATCTAGTCCAAATTCGCAATATTCATATTTTGCCAACCCTCGTGGATTAGATGTTATCGACCTCAATGATGATGATATTGAAGATCGGAGGCAAGATCGTATTCAACACTGGCAGTGAAAAGAGGATGAGATGCTGATCAGTGCATGGTTAAATATTTCAACTGACCCTATAGTTGGTACCGATCAAAAGGGAGAAATATTTTGGAGTCGAATTCATAGCTACTGTGTAGAATTTTGCTCCGACATGACAAGGGGGGTAGTTGCATGTAAGAAACGATGGTATAAGATCAACAAGACTGTTGCACAATTTGCTAGTTGCTACGATCAAGCTAGTCGAAACATAAGGAGTGGTACGAACGCTGATGATATAAAGGAGTTTGCCTATAAACTTTATTCCACAAATTATGGTAAAAAATTCACTTTTGAGAGGCATTGGAACATGCTTCGGTTGGAGCAAAAATAGAGAAGCCAACTACCTACACAGAGTGGCGGTTCAAAGAGAACCAAGGTTAGTGCAACTGGAGCATACCCATCCTCATCAAACCCAGAAACACAGTTGGCTGACGAACCTGGTGTGGACTCTCCCGTTCGCCCACAAGGATCAAAGAAGAGCAAGCGAAAAGGTAAGGGAAAAGTACAAATGTCTGAAGATTTTAGCGAAAAGAAATCATCGATAGTTAAAAAGTTATTTCTCATGGAAGATATTAAGAATGTTAGAGAAAATGAACTAATGGATAGGGAAAAAGAAAGAGAAGAGGAGAGGGAACATAGAGCAAAGATTATGACAATCAAAGAGAATGAGTTACAAATTCAAGCGGCAATGAAAGAACAAGAATTAAAAACTTAGAGTTAAATGCAAAAGAAAGAAAAATGGAAAGGATGACCAAGGAAAGGAAAAAGGAAATGGATATGCAAATACTTAATGCTGACACGAGGGGTGGCAATGGGTAGGGTAGGGTAGGGTTTGGAGCCAACCCTAACCCTACCCGCGGGTTGAGATTTTTATATAAACCCAACCCTACCCTACCTGCGGGTTGAGAATATCTCAACCCTAACCCTACCCGCTCTTAATCCGTGGGTACCCGACCCTACCCACGGGTTACAAAAAAAGAAACAACATTATTATATAACTTGATGATAATTTAAAATAGAAATGACTTTTATGTAAAAAAAGTTTATTAAATTATCAATTAATGATCTTCTTCTTTTAATGACTATGGATTTTTTGCATTTAATGAGAGGTCTTTGGTTCAACATCCACTTAAAACATATTTTTATATAAGTATATAACATATGCATATATAGAGTGCGGGTTGGTCGGGTAAGGTTGAGACTCAACCCGCACCCTACCCGACCCGCACGAGAACCCTACCCGCACCCTACCCTACCCACTGCGGATCGGGTTGGCAACCCTACCCGACCGGGTGGGGTCGGGTTGGGTACTCGCGGGTAGGGTACATGTTGCCACCCCTCACTACAATGAGTGAAAAACGACGAGCTCTTCATGAGATTGCATGTGAGAAAATAATTGCCAAGTGGTTTACTTAATGGTTCCTTGTATTCGTAGAGTTATGTAGTATGTTCTTATTTGGGATAAGTAATTTTTTCGTCCCCAAGGTCTGGGGTCAAAATCAATTTCGTCCTTAATCTTTTTTTTGTTATTAAAATCATCTTCAACGTTACAAAACATTATAAAATCGTCCTTTTCTATTTTTTTGACCAAATTACCCTTAACTATTAATAAAAATAATATTAAAAAAAATAAAATCCCACCCCACCCACACCC
>NC_029793.2:13480538-13481752 GCF_000816755.2 Arachis ipaensis | reverse complement strand
TTTAGAAAGTTAAGAAAACTTTAAAATTGATTAACTTAAGAAATATTTAATATTAATTCGAAATCAAAAAACAATTTAAAAATGGTAAATAAACACATTCATATCAACCTTTAAATATAAAGACTTAAAAAAACGTTAATATTAATTTCAATAATTAACTTTACTTTACAAAGTTAAACAAAATGTGGTATATATAGTAAACGGTTAAATGCTAGCAATTACGTAAATGATTATGAAATATATATTGTTAATTACGGCTATATACATGTACATTTCTTTCAATTTTTTCTTATAAATTGAAGCAATATGTTATAAAGAGAAATAATTTGGCACACGAATGAAATGTAAAAGTTATACAAATAATGTTTAATTTTTGTTAGATCAGACGATTAAAATATTTTAGAGAAGAATTAGTTTTACAAATTTAATATTAATTTAAAAAACGACAGAAAATTTATATTTTTATCAAGTTAAATTATCTCAATTGAGTATAGTAGCAAAGAATTTTTGTAATTTTATAGTGTCTATAACTTTATTACTCGCATAAACACACAAGTTCTTAATTATAATTGATCTGAGTAACTTTGTGAATACCAACTGTTATTGGAAAAAGAAATAAAAATTTTAAATAAATAATTGATTGGACTAAAGAAAGTGTTGTGATGTGCATCTTTAATTCATCTTCAGTAACTTTGTGAATACTAACTGCTATTAAAAAAAAAGAAATAAAAATTTTAAATAAGTAATTGATTGGACTAAGTAAAGGAGGTATTATGATATGCATCTTTAATTCGTATTTTATAGATAACTCATAGGTAAGATTTTCTAAAACCTTATTGACTTTGATTTAAATTTTTTATTTAAATTTAGAATTCGATTTAAATTTAGGGATGAAGCAAATAAATTTAAAACATAAAGTACAAGGATTTATTATTATTCATTCACACACGTAAACTTTTAAATTGTTATTTATAACTTACTTTTAAATTTAATTTTTTATTATTTTGTTTTAAAAAGATGTTCTGTTTCTATTTCCAAATTTAAGCTCTTATTACTTTGTTTTCGAGCTTGTTTTTTATTGTTTTGTTATTGTTTTTAAATTATTGATTTCATTATTAAACAATCGTTCTAATTTTAAAATAATTTATAAATAATTTTGTTTAAATTAGTTTAATAATAGTAAGATTTAAATATCTAACTACCTTGCTAATAAA
>NC_029793.2:13479340-13480387 GCF_000816755.2 Arachis ipaensis | reverse complement strand
TACTAATAAATTTAAAAACTAAATTCTTATTGTTATCTAACAATTTAACCAAATAATTTATTAATTTATAAATAAATTTTCAAAATTTTTTAACCACGACATCTAAGCAAATAATCTCAAAACTCAATATGTAAAAGTCACGTAGCAAAATTTTTTTTTATTTGTATTTATATTACTATTACTATTATTATAAAAATAAGAGCAATGCTAGGGGGCAGCAACATTTGTGATTGGTAGCCATCAACTAGCCATCAATGATGATTTGATGGTGTGAGATTGGTGTGAGATTTCATCCAATGACTCACCTTTCTCTGGTTACATGCTGGCCAAAATGCAATAAAATTGCTGGTCCCCTAGACTTTTCCTAAAAATAAATATAAAGATAAATCAGTTGAGTTTATCCGAAGCAGACTAACCATTAGACCATCTCCAACGGTGAGTGCCTTGCTAACTTTTTCTGACACAAATGAGTTCCTATCCGTTGGAGTAAAATGGAATTGGTCCTTGCACAAGGACTGATGGAACAAAGTCCCTCTTAATAGGAACTGGGAGTAACGAATAATAACTTGTCATTTGGCAAGTTATTATTTAAATAAATAATTATATTAAATAATTAAATAATAATTAATTTAGTAATAATTATAATAATTAAATTATAATTAATTTATTAATAATTATAATAATTAATTAGATTAAATAATTAATTTTATTTAATTAATAATTTATATTAATTATTTATGTCATAATTAATATTGAATATTATTTATATTATTATATTAAATTAGCCGTTGTAAAATTAGCCATTTTAAAATTAGTCGTTGAAAATTAGCCGTTATTATGTTACTGTTATTATTAATAAATTAATATTTTATTACTCTATATATACCAGTTAGATACACTTCTATTCTCACACTTTCTACTACTCTTCTTCATCTTCTTCCAAGTTTACGAAATCAAAGCTCTGGTAATATTATTTTTTGTTCGAAAAAATAGATCCAAACCAACTCAACTCTTTCTTCAATTACTTACAAAATTTTTCTCAATTTC
>NC_029793.2:13474294-13477312 GCF_000816755.2 Arachis ipaensis | reverse complement strand
CACCCCCTCATGCTGTCGTTTGGGCTGCCTCAGAGGTGCACCCGCCGCCGCCCCTGCGTCCAACCCGCAGCCACCAGCCGTCGCAAGCTTGCATGGAGGCACTGTCGCTGCCGTCCAGCTCCCGACCCTCCGCCGCTGCCTCTACTTTTCTGCTTTTGCTTTCTGCCTTCTGCTTCTACTTCTACTTCTGTTTCTATTTTTATTTTTGTTGTTGCTTCACCATTGTTGATTCACCCTTCACAATTGTTGTTGTTAATTTATTATTGGTGATACTGATTCTGATTATAGTAAATTAGTAATTGCTTCTAATTATAGTAATTACATGATGATGATTTGGCTATGGTGGCAGTGGTGATGGTGGTGAGGAAAGGGAGAGTGAGGAGGTGCGAAAGGGAAGAGGTAATGGTGAAGAGTAGAAGAAGATTGGCCAAGGCTTCCTCCTCTTTCTCTGTTCTTTGTTCTTCCTATTTTTCTTTTTTATTTTTTTAATTTTTAAAGAACATATACATGATTGATGATGGATTATTGCTAATTTTGTGATTATTTTGTGATTGATGTTGTTGTTGAATTTTTTATTTATTTTGTGGTTAGGGGTAAATGATGAGGGAGAGTTAGAGTCTTGGGGAGAGAGGGAGAGAGAAAGAGGCTTGGTGATGAAGAAAGGGGGTAAGAGGTTTGGTGATGAAGAAGGGAATTGGGGGTTACTGGGTTAGTGGTGATGAAGAAGGGGGACTGTGATTATTTATTACTGGGTTACTGTGATTATTTTTTTTCTAGGGTTCGCCGCCACCGCCGCCGCCACTGCCGTCGCATGGCCATTGGGAGGGGGGACCCCGCCGGCGCTGCTTCTTCTTCTGTGATTGCCTTTGCTTCTTCTTCTGTGACTGCCTCTGCTTCTTCCTCTGCTCTGCTTGAACTTTTGCTTCTGAAATTGTACCTTGATGATTATTGAACTTTTGGATCTGAAAACTGAAATTGTAGTTGATGATTATTGAATTATTGTTTATTGAAATCGATGTGATTATTGAAATTGTTATGCTTCTTCTGTCTCTGATTTTTTTGTTGATTTATTTTGTTTTGTGAATGTTGCTGTTAATTTGTTTTGTTATGAGTAATGAATGGCTATGGTGGCAGTGGTGATTGGGTGAGGGAGAGGGAGGAGGTGGAAGGAGATTGGGTGAGTGAGGGAGTGGGGTGAGGGAGTGAGGGAGATATTATAGTTGAACTGTGTTACGTTTTAGTTGTTATTATGTGGTGCAATTAGTCTGATGCATATAAGGTTGTCTGTGCAGAACTAGGGTAGCACAGAAGATGTTAACAAGTCTGAGAGATCCAGTGCATATTGCTTATACTATTAGAAGACTTATGTACATCACTGTGCCACTGCTGAAGAATGCTAATGGCGGTTATGTCATTCAACAGTGCGTGAGAGTTTTCACAGAATCGTGTCAAAAGGTAATGAAACAGTACCCTATATATACACATGATTTATCTGCTATGTTTTCTTATATGATTACATGCATTGTTGCACTAGACTCAATAGGATTATCTTTTTTAATAGACCTTTAATTGAAACGGTTCTGCTATTTTATGATTTAAAGTTGGTGCCTTTCGTTTTAGTGCCGAACTTACCTTTTATCTTTTAAGGTGAATACCAAATAATAATGGAGTTTGACTACAAAATAACTTGTTCATCTAGTATTTCTCTTTCCCAATTGATGGAATGAGTTATACAGTAGTCTATTAGACAATTGTCACTGCATCTAAGAATGAAACCTTTTTTTTCTACTTTTGAAAACTTATATACCTTCTTAGGAGTTGCAAATTCTATGATTTATTGTTGTGCAAAAAGTTTGAAAAAAATATGTAAATGAAATTTTTTGTTAGGTTATTTTCGATGAAATAGCAAGGAATTGTGTAGATGTTGCAACAGACAAAAAGGGGTGTTCTGTAATTCAGAAATGTATGGCCCATGGCGCGGGAGTCCCCATACTGTTACTAGTTAAAAGCATAATATTAAACTCAGGAATACTCTCAGCAGATCCATTTGGGTTAGAACTCTTCTATTGAACAGTTTGTTCTTTAACCTTAATTCCTTCATCAAATATATCTAAATCTATATTGTATAGTTTAATTTCTCTCTAAAGTTGAGTTTCTTCTTGTGACTGTAGAAACTATGTGGTGCAGTATATAATTAAAAGGAATATACTAGAGCCACCTGTAACTAAAATGATAGTACAACATCTTCGCGGTCGCTATGCTGAACTCTCTATGAACAGGCATGCGAGCCATGTAATAGAGGTATTGTTTAGACATTCTGACCCCACCGATGTTGCCATTATAATTATGGAGCTCGTCAACAGCCCCGACTTTGTCAATCTCCTTCGACATTATTATGGGAATTATGTTGCTCAGAGAGCATTGCAATTTTCCACGGTATTTCTAACCTCTTTTGTTGCTACACTCACTGTTTTTTTTTTTTTGTCAAATTAACTTTATCATGGAACATTCTAGAATGGGTCTACAAGACTTATGCCGAAATATTTGTTTACTATTTTCCTTTTTTTTTTTTCCCCTTCCCTTCTGTTTGTATTGCAGGGCGTTACGCATAGAACGCTTGTACATAGAATTTTGTCAAATTACGCATATCTGCATGCCCATCCCTACGGTAAAAGGGTCCTAACATATATCAAAGGAATCAGGCGGGGTGGGTAAGGAATGGATTTATAATGTACCACATGTATGTTGTGTTTAGAGTGCGTTTGGCTTTAAAAGTTTTTTTTTTGAGATATTAACTTATGAAAAGTAATAATATTCATGTCTGATGTAATTTTTAAAATTAAATTATAGTTTTTTAAGAAGCTATTTAAGTATTTATAGAGAAGTTAAAAAAATGACTTCTCATAATAAAAAGTTTTTTATCACATTTCTTTTAAAAAAAATATTTTTAGAATTAAAAAATCAAATACAAAATAACTTATTTATAAATTACTTTTAATATAAGTATTTATTATTTAA
>NC_029793.2:13467821-13468594 GCF_000816755.2 Arachis ipaensis | reverse complement strand
TTTTGATTTTCAGTTGCTTGGGGACAAGCAACAATTTAAGTTTGGTGTTGTGATGAGCGGATAATTTATACGCTTTTTGGCATTGTTTTTAGTATGTTTTTGGTAGGATCTAGTTACTTTTAGGGATGTTTTCATTAGTTTTTATGTTAAATTTACATTTCTGGACTTTACTATGAGTTTTTGTGTTTTTCTGTGATTTCAGGTATTTTCTGGCTGAAATTGAGGGACTTGAGCAAAAATCAGATTCAGAGGTTGAAGAAGGACTGCTGATGCTGTTGGATTCTGACCTCCCTGCACTCAAAGTGGATTTTCTGGAGCTACAGAACTCGAAATGGCGCGCTTCCAATTGCGTTGGAAAGTAGACATCCAGGGATTTCCAACAATATATAATAGTCCATACTTTGGCCAAGAATTGACGATGTAAACTGGCGTTCAACGCCAGCCTTCTGCCCAAATCTGGCGTCCAGCGCCAGAAAAGGATCCAAAACCAGAGTTGAACGCCCAAATTGGCACAGAAACTGGCGTTCAACTCCACAAATGGCCTCTGCACGTGCAACACTTAAGCTCAGCCCAAACACACACCAAGTGGGCCCCGGAAGTGGATTTATGCATCAATTACTTACTCATGTAAACCCTAGTAGCTAGTTTATTATAAATAGGACCTCTTACTATTGTATTAGAGGCGTCTTTTTGACCATCTTTGGACGTCTGGTTCTTAGATCAGGGGGGCTGGCCACACGGCCATGCCTGGACCTTCACTTATGTATTTTCAA
>NC_029793.2:13456545-13467736 GCF_000816755.2 Arachis ipaensis | reverse complement strand
TGCGTGAGCATATTATTCACTGAGAGGAGGGGATGTAGCCACTGACAACGGTGATGCCCTTGCATAAAGCCAGCCATGGAAAGGAGTAAGACTGATTGGATGAAGATAGCAGGAAAGCAGAGGTTCAGAGGAACGAAAACATCTCCATTCGCTTGTCTGAAATTCCTACCAATGACTTACATAAGTATTTCTATCCCTATTTTATTATTTATTATTCGAAAACTCCATAATTATTTTATATCCGCCTGACTGAGATTTACAAGATGACCATAGCTTGCTTCATACCAACAATCTCCGTGGGATTCGACCCTTACTCACGTAAGGTATTACTTGGACGACCCAGTGCACTTGCTGGTTAGTTGTATCAAAGTTGTGACAGACAATAAAACTAGATCAGAGTATCTGGCCTAAGAATCCATTACCAGAGATCACAATTTCGTGCACCAGTTAGGTTTTGTTTTAATTTATTAATTATTTTTATTATTTAATAAGGGTAATTTGAAAAAAAAATAAAATTGAAGTAGAAAAGGACGATTTTATGACGTTTTGTAACGTTGAGGATGATTTTAATAAGAAAAAAAGGTCGGAGACGATTTTGATTTTGACACCAGACATTGGGGACGAAAAAAGTACTTATCCCTTCTTATTTTTATTGCGTATTACTGGTATGTGATGTAGTTTGTTTGATTTATTTCTGATGTAATTTTTTAAATTAGTCAATATTATTGTGCTGTTATTGTTCATGAAAGTAACCGTTGCAAAAGTAGCCGTTGCAGAACTAGCCGTTAAGTAGTTGTTGCAAAACTAGTTGTTAAGTAGCCATTGTAAAACTAGCCGTTGAGGAGTAGTACTTATTGCAGACACACTTATAAATATCAACTATCAATGACTCTGCAACTCCACTTCAACTCTTGTTTCTCACCTCGAAAGAGAACTAAAAATTACATTTCTAGATTTGGCTAGAAATTTTGAAGATATGTTTAATGAGGCTTTGTATGGCAAAAGAAGACGGCAAGATAACACAATCATAGATAATTGGATCGATAAGTGTTTACTCGAAGATTCAGAAGAAGAAGATATCGATAGAAGCTCTATCCCAACTCCTCGTAGATGGATCAACAGAGATTGAGAAGCAGGACACGATCGCCTTTTCCAAGATTACTTTGCAGATGAACCGGTGTATAATGCTGACATTTTTCGACAGAGATTTCGAATGAGAAGACATGTGTTCCTTCGGATAGTAGACGCTCTCTCAAACGTCTATCCGTATTTCCAATAGAGGGTTGATGCAATTGGAAGAAAAGGCTTGTCACCACTCCAAAAATGTACCGCTGCGATACGGATGTTAGCATATGGCGTAGCAGCTGATGCTGTTGATGATTATGTGCGCATAGGCGAGAGCACTACAATCGAATGCTTGAAAAAATTTGTTGAAGGTGTCATTTCGGTGTTCGAGGATGAATACTTGCGAAAACCAAATCCAAATGACGTACGACGCCTGCTACAAATGGCAGAGGGTCGTGGCTTTCCTGGCATGTTGGGTAGCATTGACTGCATGCATTGGCAATGGAAAAATTGTCCAAAGGCGTGGAAAGGTATGTACATGAGTGGTTATTGTGGGGTTGCAACCATAGTACTTGAGGTTGTAGCATCTTCAGACCTTTGGATATGGCATGCATTCTTTAGAGTTTCTGGTTCAAATAACAATATCAACGTGTTAGATCGTTCTCCAGTGTTCGATGATATTCTAAATGACCGTGCTCTGGAGGTAAATTATACTATTAATGATAATAATTATACCATGGGATACTATTTAGCAGATAGTATTTATCCTGAATGGGCCACATTTGTCAAATCAATCTCAAAGCCACAAGGAGAGAAACGCAAGTTATTTGCACAATACCAAGAAGGGCAAAGAAAAGATGTGGAGCGAGCATTCGGAGTGTTGCAAGCACGCTTTGCAATTATACGTGGTCTAGCTCGCTTTTGGGAAAAGAAGAAGCTTGCCAACATAATGAGAGCTTGTATTATATTACATAATATGATTGTTGAGGATGAAAGAGACACTTATGTAGGAAATTTTGCTCAAAGTTTAGAGTATGATGATGTCAAAATTGGCTTATCACAACCTCAGCTGGGAGAAGAAGATTTTGCACCATACCATCAATTTCTCCAAAGAAATGCCCAACTTCGAAATAGGTAGCAACATAGACAATTGAAAGAGGACTTGATTGAACATATATGGCAATTTCACAATGTTTGTCGTCAACTATAGAGCTTAATTATGTTTTTCTTTGTATTAAGTAATTTTACAAATTAGTGTAATCCCGAATTATATATTGTGTATTATTGTTATATATGAATTTATTTAATATTAATATCTTTTAATAGTGAATTATTTTTAAATTTATAAATCTAAATAATATTATTGAAAAAAATCAATTACATTAATTTTAAGTATTTTAATTAATTAATTAAGTGGGACCACAACAGGGACTAAAGTTAGTTCCTTCTAATGGAGAAGAGAGAGATGCTTTGAGTTCCTATTTACTGTTTATGACACAAAAGCTGGTGTGGAGTTACTTTTTATGACAGGTGGACCACAAATAGAAAATGGGATAAGTTCCTTACTGAAGATGGTCTTAACCTATTTTTTTTTTTGAGTGCGTGACAATTGGAAATTACAATGTGGACGCAAGTATCCATTTCGGAGAATGTGTAGTATTTTATGACAGGCTAATAGTTGTATAGGTTAATTTTCAAAATGATAATTTGATCCAATTCGAGGTCAATTTTATAAATAGGGATTGTGTTGTGAAAGTTTAGAAACAGATTTTGGTTTATTTTTTATTGTTTACCTTTTTATTTCTTTGGGTCTCATGTTATTAATTTTTTTGGTATTAATATATATTTATATAACTAACTTTTGGGTTGTTTAAATAGTTATCTTACTCTTCTGCTTAACAAAATATTATTTAGTGAGCGTTATTCTTCTTCATACCCTATAATTTATTAATTTCTGTGATTTCTGTAAGACTGTGATTCATGTAATTTTTTGTAATTTTTTATAATTTCTATAATTTATCTTGAAACATTTGTTAATTTGATTTTTGTTATATTTGTGATTTTTTGCCATTTTTGTAATTATATCTCATATATGTGCCTCATTGTCTCTGTCTCTGTGATTTATCTTCAATTTCTGCATTTTTTATTTTTTTTTTCTTTTTTTTTAAAATCCATGGATACTCGAGTCTCTGGCAGATACGGGATCTCAGTTATCCGTTGTGAAAACGGGACAGAGACATGGACCGATAATAGAGGTGGGGACAGAGGCATGTCCTCACCCTCATGAGAACTTGTTACCATCCCTAATAAACACACATGTTCCTTTCAGCCACAAAAATATCTTTTCAGCCACTTAAAATTAATTACCTAATCACCAAAAATATATTCTCAACTATCAAAAATAACCATTTAGATACAAAAAATATCTTTTTTTGGGTGGTAATGGGGTTGTCCCACCCTGCCAAAAATCTGAAGACGTGGACAAATCACTTACAATAATAATATATTAGTAATACATGGATAAATTATATTATAACATGTGATACTAAATTGACATATGTCATTAAAAAGGGTCATTATATGGTACAGATTCAAATTGAAACAGATTTACATATTTTCTGCCCAAATGACTATGAGATCGACATGTTGCTCTACTTTGCAGAGCTTGTCTACCGGTTAATGGTAGGATTGGCTGAGTCACCAGCCAAAGCTTTTTGGTTGCACTGTCTGTTAGTGGACTTGTTAAGGTGGGCTATGCCAATAAAAATATTTGGGTATCCAATGGAAGATGGGTTTTGTTTTTTTCTATTGAAAATGGAAGGGAGGAAAAAAAAAACACAGACGCGTACCCTGATGCATCAAAGGAAAGTGAAGCACTGACGAGGATGTTATGCCCAAAAATGATGCCCTAAGTTTGAGGCACAAGGAGACAGTGCTGCTGCGAGGCAGAGGTCGAACGCTCGAAACCAACTCCGGTGTAGGTTGTTGGTTCCTCTCCTATCCGGCGCTGATTGCGGCTGTGCGTGAGACGTTACCGTTGCGAGTGGGGGCGAAAGCTGGTGCTGCGCTACTTTCCGGGTCGGGGCAGGTATGAAGTAGGCTGGTTTTTTATCTATTGAGTTATACTCTGTTGAAAACGGTGTCTTGCTTTAGAGGTTTGAAGCATTGGGTGTATTGAAGTGAACTCAATCCATTAATCTGTTGAAAACATCCGTTGCATTGTGCCTGGCTTTGGTTTCGGCTAGAAGCATGAGGTACGTGGTTTATCCAGTTTTGTTGTATATGCTATTGCCTTTGTGCTTTCCTCCTTTTGAATTTCTACGACTAGAATGTCAACTTGTCTCGTTCAACCTGAATACTGAGTTGTTGGTGTTATAGAGTTTTGGGATTGATTTACAATTGCTACTTGTCGCATGAAATTTCTCGTCCCTCTTTGTGTTTTTATGTTTGACATTCAGGTGTTCCTTCCTTACCGTAGCTAGTCATTACATAGAACACATGAAGTGAGTCATCTACACATTGCCATGCTTCAATGTTGTCTTTAAGGTACCCTTTTATGGATTTGCCAATATTGTAAGAACAAAAATGAGATTACAGAGAAAAAGAAGTTAATTGTGATAGAGAATAGGGTTCATACAAAATTGTTTGACATGTTTGTGGATGTGTACTGGGCGGTCGTAGATCGTGCAAGTAACAATTGAATAGTCTTTAGTAGTCATACTTAAAAAGATGGAAAGTTTCAATGTATTAGTATGCAGTGTCTTTCTCACACCGAAGGTATGAATAAAAAATCATGTGATTTATAGCGTGAGAGTTGGCTTAAAAGACTAGATATAACGTTTACATGTTCCATTGGTTGAGTAACGTGAGTTATGTCTTACGTTGTGCTAGTTTTATTTGTATGGCGTTAGGCTATTTTTTTTTATTTTTGATAAGTCAATAATAAGTAAAATATATTATGAAAGAGGAGGTGTTGAATTAGTTGTATTCAATGTAGGTTCCACACCAGTGGTCCCTGTCGTAAGAAAGAATATTTTCTTTTCTTTTTTGGCAAAGAAAACATTTCCTATACTAATGTTGTGATAGAGCATGGCTCCCATTCCTTTTTTTTGTTCTTGTTATGATCTCAAAGATGGATTCAAACTTGCAGTGCACCGTTGAAGAGGACGATTCGGGCGGGCTTAGTGAGGAGGAGTATTTTCGTATCACTTCTTCGAGTGGGGATGACGAGAATGACTCCTATGAGAATGACTCCGAGACAGCTGAAACGGGTGACGAAACCCACGGGAACAGGGTCAGTCCAGGCCAGGAGACGTGTGTGGGTGATGCTCCCGGTTTTAGGTCCACGGAGAATTTCTTGGACATAGTGTTTAGTACCGAGGAAGAGGCTTATGCGGCATACAAACAGTTTGCCAGGCTCAGGGGGTTTGGTGTAAGAAAGGGTGACGTGGCTCGAATGAACGGTGTTTTGGTAAGACGAGACTTTTTTTTGTGACCGTCAAGGTACAAGGCATGAGAAACACTTCGTCCAGAAAGAGTAAGGGAGGAGAAGCCAGATAGTCGCACGGGTTGTTCACTCGAATGGATCACCGGGAACTTAAATTTAGATCCTCCGTTACACTTAAAAATCACAAAATACCCACGCCCTAAACCCAATAACTTTACAATTCCGTACCAACATTCATTAAACCAAATACTAACATCTTCTTTCTTACTCCATTTTACTTTTATTCCTTCCCCGGCTGATACCATCACCGATATCGGACCAGACAGCCCTCTCCAATAATCCTTTAAAACTATCCGACTTTACGGCATCACGTACTCAACTAATTACTAACAACAGGCACAGAAAACTATACAATACACCAGTATTCTCTGTTCTAACGACTTTTCATTCATGTACTAAGTTGAACTGGAATGAATGCAATTTAACCAAGTTCTCAGTGATTATTTTGCCTTTTTTTTGTCAAGAAACTATAAATTGGAGTTTCGAAACGAAAAAATTTATTATAATCCAAGATAGCTTTATACCCAACAAAAGTTACTATATTACTAACCGATTCGTGAATAGGTATAGAACGAGGGAACCACTAGCCGCCTAAACAATTTTGGAGCTGCTCTTCCGTGTTAAATTGCTCCTTCTGTGATTCTGTCGGGGCAGAGGCGAAGCATTACAATACGGGGGGACTGGAGAAGCAATCAAAAACAGAAAATGCATTTAGATAGGACTATCAACAATTAATCAGCCGATGAACATGGACAGAAAATCCAACAACAATAAAAATCATGATTCGTAAAAACTACTTCTATAATGCAATTACCCCGACACAGAACCTTCTTTTGATGTTCCATTCCATCACCCAAGACTACCCTTACATTAAATAATTGTGGATCTTCAACTTTACTTTTTTTCCAAACTAATTCGTTGCCTTCTCAATTACACAACATGCAAGCATCAACGTGACTCATTGCAATTCATACATGCGAAAAGATATTATAAGTATCTTAAAAGCAAGGTATTTACATAAATTTAGGTTTAGAATTGATTCTCTAACTTATAAATAACATAGTCCCCAGAACAGTATGGAATTTGTCAGTTTACCTGGATTCATCAACAATAAGCTTTCCACTCGTATCTTATTGAAGTAACAAAGCACCAACAACACAATATCGGTTAGGGTTTGCATCACTCATCGCGTACAGAACAACAACACCCTATAATAAAATTAAGTATCTAAAATAAAAAAAATACATGAATTGGACCAACCTTTCACCTCCTTCATTAACAAAAATAACATATCTGAAGAAATATTGGTGGTTCAACGTACCTTTTTTCCAGTTCTACTGTACGCCACCTACACAATTCCCTCCTCAGTGCGCATCCCAAGGGTAATCGCCCTCATCAAAGCACCGGATCTCTTCCTCCTTATCCTGCGGTGTCTTTGTTCCGAGGTAATCCAGATCTCTCCCCCACTCATAACCCCTACCTCACAATTAATCAAACAATGAATCACAACAACACACAGCGGCGTTAGAATATAAATAACCTACAAATTCACACGTCTGAAATACCAAACGACAAGGGCGAGGAGTTACCTTAAAGCCTGAACCGTTACATACGTTAGAAGGGGTCGACATTTCTGCTTCTAGGTGTGATGAACTGGGGTTAGGGTTCTCCTTGTTATAGAACGGCGGCTGCTACATTCTCTTTAAACCTATTACATTTAACCAGTCTTGGGCTAAGCCCAAACAAATTAAATAACCCGAACCAAGTAATACCTCTATGGTCATCGTAGGATTGCAACCCTCGATTACCCAAATCGGCCACCTCTTGCTCCTCCGAATCACCTCTATTCCAAAAAGGTCCTGTTCTACCATGTATTCTCCTGGGTCTACAACCAGGAACCACTGTAAGCCAAAAAAAAAATTAAAAAAACCCTAAAACATGAGATTATACGAAAAGGGAAAATAAAAGTGCAGCCACAAGTGAATTTAACAACACCTGACTTCTAACGGACCTTGTTGAATACTAGGTAAGTATTTCCTCAGGGTATATAACTTTGACCCTATAACTTTTCCCCAAAGGTGGACACCATCAAAATAAGTCGCGATTTTATCGGCCTTATCTGCAGGTATTTTAAGTCCGTCACAGGCCACATTTCTCAAACACTGTGAACCTGATATCCGATTCAGTCGATCAATACATCGGAAACAAACCACAAGGACTTTGATATCAATAATGAAGAAATTCACACATGTGAATCAGAGAAGATAAAGACCACGAACTACGAGGAAGGTTGACGATTCTGAATCCGATCTTACTGAATTGGGGTTACGATTTTGTTTATTTCTTACCAGAGCCTGCATTCTTCTGGACTCCACCATGTCATTTTGTTTCTTATATCATTTTGTTTCTAGTCCACTCATGCCCAAAAACTAAATTCTAAAGCAAAGGCCCAGCCTACTCACTAAATCCAATTTTAGATTTGTTACATCGGCTCCAGCTTTCATTAGCCAGCTCCACCTACAGCAGCCAAGGCAGACAATGTTATAAAGCCCTGCCAAGCCTGTTCCCTAACACCATCATCTTTGCCACTTGTCAACACCTCCTTAAATCTGTATTATGAAAATCCGTCTCCAGCCTTATTTCGTTTACATTGTAAACGAGATAATGTTGAACATAAACGAGATAAGGCACGTGCACGTAATACGTGTATATCTCGTTTACACTATAAACGAGATAAGGCTGATGAACGGCTATATGTCATTTAGGCCACTGATAGAAATTTGGAATTCTAGTTTATTTTTCGTGTATTAGGTTGTTACTTGTTAATACATAATTATTAATTTAGTTAGTAACTAGTCAAGTTTGATAATTAGATTATTAAGTTAAGTCAGACTTTGTTGGTTAGATTGTTAATAACTCTATTGAATATTTTAAATTCACGTAACAGAATGAAGAAATGTGTATTAGTTAAGAAAGTACATAGTCACAGAAAATGTCATATCGGCATAAATCTAGTTAGTATGTACGTGTAAGATTTTGTTAGGTAGATGTATAGAATAGTGAAGACAGTTTGTTATGTTGATGGACCTATTCGATTATTTATTTTTTAATAATTGTGAATATATATTTTTTTGTTAGAGGCCTCGCCTTCTCCTCCCCCGACGAGTGAGCCATACCCTTCCTCCACCCAACGCCATCGCCCGTATCTAACGGAGGCTGGATTCGGCAACACGGTGCCTCTCAGGAATTTCACATTCAACAACTCCCTGATTATGACATTCGTGGAGCGATGACGTCTAGAGACCCACACATTCCATCTCCCGTAGGGTGAGGCCACTATCACCTTGCAGGACGTGGCGTACCACCTCGAGCTACGCACACATGGAGACCTAGTTGGGGGGTGCTTTGGTGACTTCTACAGGTGGTACTGCACGGAGACGTGGGAGTTGGTGGAGCAGTTGCTCGGTGCTAGGCCTCTGGTGGTTCCACAGTAGGCAGCGCAGAGGAAGGAGTCATTCTCGCTGAAGCTTGTATGGCTGCGGGACCGTGTCTGCCAGATGCCACCGACAGACGACCCAGAGACCCTCCAACAGTATGTTAGGTGTTACACCATGTTACTGATCGAAGGCAATCTGATGACGAACAAGTCGAATAACTTGGTCCATCTGCGTTGGCTGCTGCTGCTTCAGGACTTTGGGTGGTGCCGGGCTTTGTCTTGAGACTCGGCTATGCTGCCCTAGACATACGAGTCACTGTGCTCGGCAGCACACCGAGGTGTCACGGACATCGCTGGCTGCACTCCGCTGTTGATGTCCTGGATATACCAAAGATTTCCTAAGTGGTGTCCACCAGAGCGAGGAATTTTCATGTTTCATATGGCTGCGAGGTAACAACTGTTTATGTCTTTATTGTGTTATCAATTTGTAACCTTTTATGATATTCTGCATAATGAACCGTTGTTGTTTTTTTGATTGGTGTCAGGTTGATAGAATTGTAGCAACAGAGCAAAGACCAGCATGAGGCGAAGGTCCTGCAATGGAGAGTGGCGATAGACCGATTACGATTTGACGAGGTTAGCACCACGGTTGACACCACAACTTTTTTAATTTAGTCCTTTACGTAGATTTCGTTTTTTATGCAAATTAGCTATAAGTACGCACTTATAGCTATTCTATGGTTTGGAACATTATTTACCTTTTAGGATATCAAATATTTATTCATTCTATACTATAACTGTTGGTTCAGTTTGTCTGGACGCCGTATGACAATCCTGCTCTGCAGGCCCTGTGCCCCCTTGGTTCGTCGAGGAGGAAGAGTGGGGGACATGGATGTCAGTCGTCCCCCTCGTCTACTTCAACATCGTTCAGTTTTACCAGGTTGACCGGGTGAAGCATTAGTTTAATAGAGAGTAGTTGGTGCCTAGTTCCCCAGTCAACCTTGATAGGTTCCGACCTTTGTCTTATTTATCTTTATTTTTTTCTGAGTGTAGACTTAATTTTTTTACAATTATAACACGTGCAATTTTAACATCTTACATTAGGTCCGTTGTTGATTTTACTTAGCATCAACATCCTTTAAGTATTACAAAATAAATATACTTTCTCCAAATCGTTGGTAGTGAGTGATCCCGTCAGATTAGTTACTTTTCTTTATTTTTTCTGACAGGTTCCTAACAGACATTGTGATTGGTACAACGGCTGGAGTAGACTTTTTGAAGCTGGCCACAGAATCTCCATTCAACACACATTTGACTATAGGCCGACTCATGAGTATTATGATTGGTGCCGGGGTGCCTACCGGGTGAGGCACCTGTCAGGCCAGGATGTACTGGAGGATCCGAGGCTGACAGAGTTACCAGCCGACGTCCAGCTCACTACCAGCCAGCCGAGGGATGATCTCCACCTTCTTCGGGGCGTTCTTGATTGGCGTAGACGTGCGAGGGAGGTCAGGATGGACACCCGACGGCCTGCTAGGAGGGAAAGGGGTGCTAGAGAGCGCAAACCAGGCGAGGGGGCTTGGAGGGAGAGGGTCAGGTCTCGCCAGGCACGGTGAGATGTAGAGTCCGACGAGGAGGCGGAGTTCGACATACATGAAGACCACAAAGACATCCCCTCAAATTAGTAAGGAAGAACGACCATGACTCTGTATTCTCGGACTCCACAATGGCAAAAACAATAGGTAGGATATTGCTGTTGCCGTCTTGTGCTGCTGCAATAAGCAACACCCCACCGTATCTGCCATACAAATGCGTATCGTCGATGGAGACAAACGACTTGCAATGCTTGAAAGCTTCCACACAGAATGGAAAAATCCAAAGAAGTTTGTCGAACATGCTGCAGTCGCGGACCAAAAGGTGCCCGTCATAGTATGGTTTGACCCTTAGTGTAAGACTTCGAATTTTTGAAAATTAAATAATTAGCTATTTATGAGTCATTATATTTGTTGAGATTTTGTTTTTAAAAAAATTATTTTACTAAAAATAATTAACTAAAATTTTATAATTATTAAAATTTAATTTAATTATGACTTATTCTATTAATTTAAATTATTTATTAAAAATTATTTTGATAGAAAAAATTTAAATTAATTTTATTATTATTATTAGTAGTCTATTATTAT
>NC_029793.2:13450551-13453888 GCF_000816755.2 Arachis ipaensis | reverse complement strand
GGCTTATATATATATTGAAAAATGGTTATATGCATATGTATAAATAAATATATATGTATATATAATCAAAGAAAAAGGAATTGAAACGTGACATGTGTATATATATAACTTCTTTAGGTTTCATCCATTCATTTAACCGAATGGAATTTGAGAAAGAGAGAGACCGTGTATGAGGAAGAGAGAAACTATGAAACTTTCGAACTTCTGGTTTTGATTTATTGAGATCCGTAATTGCAATAAAAAATTAATTTGATAAAAATGTTTGTATTTTTTTTTACACATTAGCATTATTTTTGTCCGGTAAAAGTTGACAGTGACTTAATTTCTCTTTTTCTTGAGTTCGGCCAATTGAAATTCTAGGAGACACAGACGATTTTTGATATTTTTTTCTTTAGCAGTTCAGTCAGAAAGCTTTTCCGGAGTTTTTGTTGTTTTGATTTCGTATGGAGGTAGGATTTGATAATTTTATAATAATTAAATATGA
Organism: Arachis ipaensis; assembly: GCF_000816755.2. NCBI lineage: Eukaryota > Viridiplantae > Streptophyta > Magnoliopsida > Fabales > Fabaceae > Arachis > Arachis ipaensis. The sequence goes on along the minus strand of NC_029793.2, from coordinate 13,453,404 downwards.
ATTTGATAAGTGAATGTTGGTTCGATTGATTATTGTTTGAGTTTGATTAAGTCTATGTTGAATTTATGTTGAATTATTGTTGTTTGCTTGAGACTTCGGTTCAGATATGTATGAACAGCCAGTTGGGGTGTTTTGATTATTTTGGGAGTCAAAAATAGATTTTCAAAAGTTTTAAGAATTATATTAGCTAATTTTGTATTATTAAAGAAATAATTATGTTTTGAGTTTTATCAAGAAAAAGAGTTTAATAAAAGAGAAATTGATTTGAATTGTTTTTAAAGAGAGATTTTGATATTTGGAAAACACCTGGACGGTACGCAAGGATTGTGGTTTAGTCCCACTTGCTCTGAGTATGAGATGAGAAAGAAGAATTATAAACATTGAGTTTTTAATTATGGAGTTTTGAATGAATATGAAAGAATTGAAATGATAATGAAAGTAACAATGAATTTTAAATGTGATATCTGGGTAGTAGTAAGGATTGTGGTTCGTCTCACTTGCTCCAGGTCAGTGATTATGACGTCTGGGTAATAGTAATAGTAGTGGATTATTCCACTTGCTCCAAGCTGAGCTTTTAAGTACTTGCCTGTATAGTAGCGATAGTAGTGGTTCTTCTACTTGCTTTAGGTTAAGCGGGTAGTAGTAAGGGGGTTGTAGCTCAAACTCACTTGTTTCGCAATGGGTGTTTCTGTCCATGGTTAACTATCAGGACATGTCAAGTTGGCTATATAATCGACAGATGATATCATCAGCCATAGGACAGACATGCATTATACTTGTTTGTGCATATTTGTTTGTGATTGTGTGTACTTGTAATTGGATTCTATGTTCTATAATTGTTGAGTTGGATTATACTTTGTTGACTATTGTTATTGATTGAGAACTTAATGAAACGAACTTAACTTCTAACCCCGACCCTACTAAGAACTCCTCAGTTCTTACCCCCCTATTTCCACCCCTTTCAGCTACAGGTGCGAAGGTTTAGTGCGGAGTTACAGGAGCATAGAAGAACATGTTTACGAGTTGAGTTGTTAGAATTTATTTTCTTCTCGTCGTTTATTATTTTGGTCTTTTAGAGAGGTAGGACTTATAATTGAGGATTTTTGAATAAGTCTATGTATATAAATGATAAACCCCAATTTTAGGGTTTATCTTGTGTAGAAATTGGGGGTTTTAGCAATATTTTTTCACACTTATTCATATAAATGGCATGTTTTTGTGTTTCCTTCCTAATTATGCTTTATGGTTTAAAACATGCCTCTTTAACCCTAAAAATGCCAAATTTTAATCCTCTTCTATTACCATTCGATGCCGTGATGTGTTTATTAAGTGAATTTAGGATTTGTAGCGCAAGAATGGCCTAGAAGATGGAAAGGAAGTATGCACAAGTGGAAGGGACATGAAGAATAAAGCTTTGAAAAATTAGTGGCGACGCGCACGCGTGGCCGTGTATAGCTGAGGCTGGCGCGCGCATAAGCTGGCGCACTCGCGTGGTGATCGCGAAACCCTACCAATGCGTACGCATGACTGACGCGTACGCGTGGCCCGAGGAGTTCATATGACGCGCACGCGTGACCAACGCGCACATGTGACGCCCAGCACGTGACTCATTAATGAAATCGTGGTTGGCGATTTCTGCAAGGCTCCAGACCCAATCTGAGCTCAATTCTGCATGGAAAAGACCCAAGGAACCAAGAGGAAAATGAGGACTCATTCACACCATACACATAATTTTAGCTAGTTTTTGTTCTTATTTTTCCTAGAGAGAGAAACTCTTACTTCTCTCTAGGTTTAGTTTATTTTGATCATCATTTGTTGAATTTCTGAATTGGGTATTGTTAATTCTAGTTTTATTCACTTAATCTTAGTTCTCTAGTTATAATTTGTGTAGATCTTGTGTTGAAATTGTGTTTTCTTGTCATTTCTCCTTTTCTTCTCATTTTATGAACTCTGTGGATTTTGAATTTTTCTTAGTGCATTGATGTTTTTTATGATTGATAGTGTTATTTGAGTTGTTTTCTATTGATAATTGTTAGTGGGTACTTGTAATTTCCAATTAATTTTGCAATCTAAATATGTTTTTAGTTAGTGCATACTATGTGTTTGATGAAATGCTTTCTTTGATTATGGAGTAGTTTTCTATACTCTTGGCCTAGGCTAGGGAAATTGGGTGACCTTAAGTTATTGAGTCTAATTGAATTGGTGATTTGAGAACCCTTAGTGGTCAAATTGATACCCATTGACACTAATCTACTACTAAGCCAATTAGTAGTTGGATTGGGACTTACGAGTTAAAATTGACCAAGCTATTTGACATACTTCACTTGTAAAAGTAGACTTAATGAGCTTGGTTCCTCATAATTGTCAACATATGGTTATTAGACAAGGATGGTGATCCCAATTCCTATGCCTTAGCTAAGAGTCCCTTTTATAATTCATATTTGAACCCAAAAATCCCAATTGCTTGATTCTTGTTATAGTTAGTTTAGTTGTTTACTTAGTTTTAGAATAGAAATAGATCTGTATGTTGATTTGTTAGATTGCATTTACTTTTACTTTGCTTTAATTACTTGATTTAGTTTCTTGCACTTTAAGATTCTTGCATGCTAAGTTTATGACTCCCAACCCCGGAATTTTAACCAATATTGATGCACATGTTTGCCCATTCTCTTGAGGACGACCCGAGACCAATACTCTCGGTTATTTTTTTATTGGGGTTGAACTTGTGACAACCATATCAAAATTTGATCAAAAGGATTATTTGTTGGTTTAGGACTATACTATGACATGATTTTCTATTGATGAAATTCTAGACCAACGATAATTTTACTATCAATAAAACTATGTGGATAT
>NC_029793.2:13447607-13449528 GCF_000816755.2 Arachis ipaensis | reverse complement strand
ATATATATATATATACACACACACACACACTATTGTTAAAACTTTCGTTTTCTTAATTAAAGTTTCGGTTCGTATTCGCAAAGGCTCCATATTAAATAAACATAGTATATAATTCAAAGAATAAAGGTAAGTAGCACTCGAACTTTTAGTATGATCATGAGGTGCTAAAAGTTAGGGTGTTACACTTAGCTCACAAATGGTAACCGGGAAACAACTCTACAACGCCTGAAGCAGTTTCAGCACCTTGTTGTATGACTCCTCTCAATCACCGTATATTTGAGCAATTGCCTTTTGCTTCGCCATCCATACCTTTCTGTATGAGGGTTTGAAGTGATAGCTCTATCGGACTACACCTTGCAGGACAGAAATGCTGACGGATGGGTTAGATTGTATCAACGGCAAGATGACCTTACAGATGAGACTGCTGTCCAACTGTCAATGGTCCTAGGACATGGTGGGTGCTAAACAAGTATGCGCTTCACCAACCCTTCGGACCTCCCTAACGAAATAAAGCATACATGGTTGGAACTACTTAATATATAGCAATCATAAATGAGTAAGTAAGTCTCAATTAAACTTAAACTCACCAGTATCCGAGGTTTTGTCGGAGGGCAACACGGAGACTCCATGGACAGCCATTTGCAGCTTGATGGCAATGCACATGGTACTTTAATCGGTCCGATTTAATCACTCGGTATTCAACACTTTTGTGAATACTGTAGTTCTTCACACCCTGCATCACTGCATCTCGGCATTTGAATCTGAGTCTGACCCGAAACTCTACCCTACCGCCTAGGTTGTAATCATCTTTTCCGGTGTTAGAAAACGAAGTTATCTCATGTATGGCCTCCAGATCCAACATATGATAGTGACTTGGTACATCTGATAGCGTTGGAATCGGGTGGGGGAGGCAAAACATAACGCATCGCTGTCTCGGTCGGCATCTCCGATACAAACTCCTCCTCATCTTCCCCTGCAGAAGAATAAATATCGGCGCTATTGGCAACGTACTCTTTGTTGGATTCTTCCTCACACACCTCCATGTCTTCCACTAGAATGGTGACATGAATCGGTGATGGTGCGAGAGGTCGATCGTCCTGCACATAGGTCGAGTGTACAGAACCACCACCACCAACATCTCCAACCTCGACGGATAGCTCCATCACTTGTTCCGCATGATTTTCCTATGGATGTCGAGCATGAGTCGCACATGCTCGTCGCCGAGGAGCCGAAATAGTCAAAAACGGAAAACTCCATTACCCAACGGTACTAGCAACCTATACCCCACACTTCCGATCTCTCTTCTGCCTGTGGAACCAAGGTTGCTCAATATCAAACTCTTCAATTCGGACAACAAACTTGCATGCCGAGTGCGCAACAGTAACGGATTCTTACACTCAAATATCATCACATTGTTGCCGTTTCTCATACGACAATCGGGGTAAACACACACAACTACATGTCCACTATTGCTGAACATTTTTGCCTTCATTTTGTGAGAAAAACGGGAGATATGAAATGTTTGTGGAGAATGCCAAAGGTTGCATATTCTTTTGTAGCTGTTGAAAAATTGTCCTACTGTATCTCGTTTATACTGTAAACACATTAATTTAAAACGTATCCCGTTTACACTGTAAATGAGATATATACATGTTACGTGCACGTGCCTTATCTCATTTACAGTGTAAACGAAATACGTTCAAAATTATCTTGTTTATACTATAAATGAGATAAGATTGAGGGAAGATTTTTATTTTGAGCACCCCTATCAATAGCAAAAAGAAGAAAAAAAAGTCCTTTTGTATTATATGTTTATACTTTTATGTCTAATCCAACTTTCTTTAGCAAATACACATTGTTTAGAGCAATTTTAAAGTAGTTCCATATAAGGATTTATAGGAATTTTGTATTTTTTTTTTTT
>NC_029793.2:13441138-13447582 GCF_000816755.2 Arachis ipaensis | reverse complement strand
TTAAATAATAAATAGAAAATCTTGAGAAGTATTCAACTAACAGATTTTAATAATTTTAATCAATAATTAATTAATATAAATATTAAATTATTTTTTATAAATAAATTTTATTAATTTTTGTGTGTAAATTTAATAGATATGAGTATAAATTATATTAATTTATGTATATAAATTTTAGTAAATATAAATATAAATTTGTCAATAAATTATAGTTCAAATAACATAATCTTTCTATATTTTTTTAAGAGATGTGGGTTCGAATCTTCCTATTTTTAGTTAAAAAAAATATAAATATAAATTTTGTATAAATTTTTATAAATATAAATATAAATTATTATTAGTCAAATATTTGTCTAAAATGTAAAAAATTACTGATTAAGTAGCATGGGTGAATAATAAATGTCATAGCTTTTTCTAAATAGACTTTCCCATAGAAGTCTCTGGAACAATCCCAACGGATCCTTCGCTCACTTCGTTTTAAAACCCTCTCTTCGCTTTCACTTCTCCACTTACGTGATCTTTCTGAGCACATTGCACTGACATGGACGAAGATCTCGACTTGCCGACGGCGGAGCCTATGAACGACGACTTCGACTTCGCCGGCGGCGGCGGCGTTGGAATGGACGACGATTTCCCCGTTCTCAAGGTCGGAGAGGAGAAGGAAATTGGCAAGCTTGGATTGAAGAAGAAGCTCCTTAAAGAAGGTGAAGGATGGGAGAATCCTGAAGCCGGTGATGAAGTCCAAGGTATAAATATCTCTCTCTTTCACTTTCTTCCATTTTCGTTTGCTTCGATTGGATTTGTTCTCGGTTACGTTCTTTTCTTGAGTGAACATCAAATTCATTTTTGAAATAATAATGATAATAATAATAGTATTGCGTTTATAAAATTTACTTATTATTGTTGTTTGGTTTATTTATTTATTTATTTATTGGCAGTTCACTATACCGGGACTCTGCTTGATGGCACCAAGTTTGATTCCAGCAGAGATAGGGGAGCCCCTTTCACGTTCACACTTGGACAAGGTGAGTGATGTGCTTGCTTTAATCTTTGTCGATTTTGTTAGGATTTTTGGTGTTGTCATTGAAAGCTTTGGAATTTGGAAGAGTGACTGCTTGATTGGTTTATGAACTGATTTAGCTGTTAGCAATGCAGGATTGTTTGATGGATTTTGTGTTGTTTTGATTGTTATTTGAAATCAACTTTGTGCAGCTGATACTACTAAAGTGCACCAAATAGATGCACATTTATGAGATGCACCTCTAGTCATCATTTAATATATTTCTAAGTGACACTTTCAAATATGTAGGGCAAGTAATTAAAGGATGGGATGAAGGTATTAGAAGCATGAAGAAAGGTGAAAATGCCCTTTTCACCATCCCACCTGAGCTAGCTTATGGTGAATCCGGTTCTCCTCCCACAATTCCGCCCAAAGCAACTCTTCAATTTGATGTTGAGCTGTTGTCTTGGACTAGTGTGAAGGACATATGTAAGGATGGTGGTTTGTTTAAGAAGATACTTGTTGAGGGAGAGAAATGGGAGAACCCTAAGGATCCTGATGAAGTTCTGGGTATGCATATTTCTCGTATTTGATTTCTCCGTTTGTTCGTCGACATCTGTACCTTACTATGTGTTGCCCTCTTGGTGCCACAGTTAATTATGAGGCACGCCTTGAAGATGGAACACTTGTAAAGAAATCTGATGGGGTAGAGTTCACAGTAGAAGACGGTAAGTGTGGCACACATCTTTGTTATCTCAATTTATACTTATGCTTGTGTTGTATCTTATGTTAGTCGTTACTTTATGATAGGTCACTTTTGCCCTGCATTGTCAAAGGCCATCAAAACAATGAAGAAGGGGCAAAAAGTAATTTTGACTGTAAAGCCACAATGTGAGTTGTCAATGATTTGGTGATTTTTTATTTTGTGTTTTGGCGAAAGAGAATGCTATTTTGTTCATAACTTCATTTCATTTTTATTTTAGATCAATTATTTATTCATTTCTTATTGGGTTATTAGATGGATTTGGCGAGAAGGGTAAGCCAGCCCATGGTGATGAAGGTGCAGTTCCACCAAATGCAACATTGCTGATTACTCTTGAGTTAGTCTCTTGGAAGACAGTGACCAATGTAACTGATGACAAGAAGGTCATGAAAAAGATCCTTACTGAAGGAGAAGGATATGAGCGTCCCAATGAGGGATCCATTGTGAAATGTGAATTCTTGTTGACATCATGAATAGTGATTTTTAATTTATCAATTGATTTATTGCGTTGATTCTGATAGATTCTTTCTCATTTTGTATCTTCTCAGTGAAACTTACTGGTAAGCTGCACGATGGCACTATTTTTGTGAAGAAGGGCCATGATGGTGAAGGGGAACTACTTGAATTCAAAACAGATGAGGGTAATAGAAATTCCTCAATGTAACTCCAAATATACTTTTATGCCTAGAGAAGTGAATATTTGATGTGTTCAACAGAGCAAGTAATTGAGGGGCTTGATAAGGCCATGTTGACGATGAAGAAGGGCGAGGTAGCACTGTTGACTATTGCTCCTGAGTATGCGTTTGGTTCATCAGAATCCAAGCAAGAATTGGCAGTTGTTCCACCTGACTCCACTGTGTATTATGAGGTTGAATTAGTATCTTTTGTGAAGGTATGCCGAAAACTGAGACTCGTGAGATCTATTAAGATTTGGTCATATTTGTGTTTCAATTTCAGTGGAAGAAATTTTACTTTTGTAAAGTAAGACTTGCCAATAATTTAAAAATTGGGTTGAATTGATTGGTTGAACTGTTCAGAACGTGGGCCATGTTTTTAGTTTGAAAAATTTCCAGTTCAATGACAATTCAATCACAGGTTCTCAGAGATATGATCAGTACAAATCCAAATAGAGATCCTGTGATTTAATATCCATTTTTGGTACTTTGGTTTTTAAAACTTTCATATTAAGCATGCAACTGCTGTTGGACATAATTCCAAAGAAAGTACTGATGAGTGATTATCTGAAAAAAATAGCATAATAAAACTGCACTTTCTTATATTACCTGCAAATTCCAAATTTGATATGCTTCTCCATTTATGCTTGTTTTTATTCCTATATACAAGTTACTTGTTAATTAGAACCATCTCTTATATACTAATCAATTTTTGTCAAGCCTTGCCAATTGAGTGTAAAAGATTAATTTGATTTCTCTACTCATTCTTAAATCTGTTTTGCATATCCTCCCTAAAACATAGGAGCAGTCAAATATACAGTAACTTTGAGGAAATCTGTCTAGAGAATTGCTGCTCTTGGCACAAAAGGCAAAATAAGAATAATGGCATACCATTTTACTATCCCGTTTTACCCATTCGTTGTATCTATTCATATACCCACCTTGGAACAATCTTCATGATTTCTTATAGGATAAGGAATCTTGGGACATGGAAACTCCAGAGAAAATTGAAGCTGCTGGTAAGAAGAAAGAAGAAGGGAATGCACTGTTTAGAGCTGGTAAATATGCAAAAGCTTCTAAAAGATATGAGAAGGTAATCATGCACGCACATATACAGGAATATACACCTATATTCAATTTCAGTTTCATTGTAATTTGAGGCTTTTACTATTAAAACCTTTTTGCAGGCTATTAAGTTCGTAGAATATGATACCAACTTCAGCATTGAAGAGAAGAAGAGTGCCAAGGACTTGAAGATTGCTTGCAACTTGAATGATGCAGCTTGCAAGTTGAAGTTGAAAGATTATAAACAAGCAGAGAAATTGTGTACAAAGGTATGGCTCTCGTATCACATCTTGTATAGTATCGACCCTTGCATAATAAACAACTTTTTTTTTGTGCGGACATTCAGGTTTTGGACCTTGAGAGCACAAATGTGAAAGCACTCTATAGAAGAGCACAAGCATATATCCAGTTAGCTGACTTGGATTTGGCAGAATTTGATATCAAGAAAGCACTTGAGATTGACCCTAATAACAGGTATATTTTCTGTTTGCAATTTACTTAGATTTAATCTCACCTCTATGTGACTAGACAGTTGGCATCCATTTGGTGTAATGCTCATCATTTTTTGTAGAGGAATTTTCCTTTTCCGCAGATATGTTAAGACATAGAAAGCTATGATTTTGCTCTTATCCTATATCTTGTGTTATTCATGTCTCCATATTAATGAATCTTTTCTTTTAAGGTGCATGTTATAGTGAAGGGGAAAAATGGTGAAGAGATGAAGATTTACTCTCATAGATAGTTAGATACTAGTTTAGGAAATGTGTCATTTTATTGTTATTAATTTTTAAAAATAAATTTATACACTTCTCTTTACACAAATTTCTTTACCATAGAATTATCCTATTAACATTCTTCATTGATTTGTCAACTACAGCTTCAGTTGGATTGCCAGTAATGCATAATAGTAATCTGTACTCTGCATTATTATCGGTTTCTGATGATGATGATAGCAAGAAGGAGAGCATCACCGATCTTATTAATGGTAAGTCTAATTATAAGTCCCAAGGAGAAAAGGCCATTAACACACTATTGTGATTCATGCATCATTGTTGTTATTTTATAGATATCATCTATGGATGTATAAATAATCAATTTAACTCGTTCTGATGAATATAAACCAGGGATGTTAAGCTAGAGTACAGGATTTTGAAGGAAAAGATGAAGGAGTACAACAAAAAAGAGGCAAAATTTTATGGAAATATGTTCAGCAAAATGACCAAGTTAGACGTGAGTATTCTATCAATCTATCACCTCTTTCTCTATCTGTTGTTAAGGACAAGGGTTTGTTTTGGTGTTCCTGATTTGTGTGTATTAATGTTCCATTTGTTTAACCTGCAGAAACCTGCCTCCACGGATTCACAACCCATGAGCATTGACAACAAGGCATAAAATGAACAAGAAAATACACGATGGAAATTCATCTATTCCTGGGTCCGGCTTGATTTGGTTTCGTTCCTATTAGTATTGGTTTGGTCAACGTTTTAATTTTGTTGGCTTTGTTAACAGGGACAAATTGTTTATTCTAATAGAACAGCGGAAAGAAATTTGTCTTCGTGAAGTTATAAAATTAATGTTTACTTTGGTCATATAGATGATAGTTATTTGGATTTTTTTCATTTAAATAAAAATTCGTTATTTACGTTTTTACACGAGCTAGGGAAATATTTTCAAATAAGTGACAAGGCTGCGAAACATTAACAAATTTTACAAGTTAATTCATTAATTTTAAAATATAAATAATAAAAAAGTATGGAAACATTATATTTTTATTAATTTATGAAATTGAAATTCTGTTAAGAAGTACGTATATATAGTCTTCAAAGATAGCTTATGATCTCACATTGAGAATTTTTTAGAGTTTGGTGTAAAATAATCCAATGCAATCAAGATATTTGGTATACTATATTTAACTTCCAGTTATTACTCAAATTATATTGTCTATTGTTTAGATTTGATTAGCCTTTTTAGATTGTTTTATTACCATTATATATTACTTCAATCATTAAAAATTTCTAAGTTCCGGATCACGTAGAGTTAAGTTTTATAGTGGAACTTTAATCATTAAAAATTTTTAAGTTCCGGATCATGTAGAGTTAAGTTTTATAGTAGTTTTTTAAGTTATATTCGAATTTTAAAGTCATTTTTAAAATTAATAGTTACTTAAATTTATTTTCGAAGTTGCATTTTGAAACTTATAGTAATCTTTAAGATTGTGTAAGAACAGGATAAGACAAGACACTGAGAACAAGACATAAAAGATAGAGACACAAATTTTTGTGTTTTTGTATTCTGTTTGGTGATAAATTAGAACAAATTATGAAAATATAATTTTTTTTTATTAAAAAATTTGAGACAAAAAATATAATAATAAAATATATAATTATGAAAAATTAATAAGAATAATGAAAAAAAAATAAAAAATAAGTTGTGTTTTTTGTTAGTGTTTCTATATCCTTCTTATTAAGATAGACACAAAATACACTAATTCAATGTCTTTTGACACAAAATATACTAATTCAATGTCTTCTATTAAATACGATTTTATGTTTCAGTGTCTTTGTTTCAATGTCTTATTTTTAGTAAATAAACGCAGCCTAAAATATTTTTTCGTCCATTGTTTGCCATTAAAAAATTAAGTTGGATTGATTCCTACTACACTAACGTTATAACGGGTAGTTAATACGGCAAAAAAAATATTATTTTTGCAATTTTATCTTCTTTCTACCTTTAAAACCTTAATTCCTAAATTATCTTTAAATTGTATTCAAACCTAAATCATTGTCAACATCAAAAAAATATTTTTTCTTTCTCCTCATGGTGTTTCCAACCATCTTCTTTGCCACCATCTTCACTCTCATACTCTCCTCCCATTCCTACCATTGTTGATATTATTATTATTATTATTATTATTATTATTATTATTATTATTATTATTATTC
>NC_029793.2:13435120-13441108 GCF_000816755.2 Arachis ipaensis | reverse complement strand
ATTCTCTCTAACGTTATCATAAAAAAAAGTTATCATTATCTTTTTTTTAGTTGTCCATCTAACTTAACAGGCCAATAATTATTTATTACAAATTTAAACTCTATTAAGAGTTTGTCATTGACTAATAAATTACTGCATATACAAAGCAGGATTTCAACTCCTAATATTTACTTAAGTAGATGAATAAGCCCATCAAAAAATAGTTAGTTATGATTATCTTTGATCTCCTAATTTTTGGCCTCCAAATATTTTTGTTATCAATAAAAAAAATTAATTTACATTTGCTTTAGCTCGAAAATTTTCATCATGATAAAAAGTCTTCTGAAGTGATTGGATTAGTTACTTCCATTATGAATTGGATTAGTCCCATTAAATTGAATCACTTTCTCAACGTTACAAAATTCGTCACTTAGAAGATCCAAATCCTCTTTCGTAATCATACCCTTAGTCCTTAGATCAACGTGATGCAGCGCAATTGACAACTCAAATTGGATATGTGGGAAGAACTTTAGGTTCAATTCCCACTAAACTTTCTCACTAGGAAGGACCAAATAAATCAGTGTCATACTCATACCATAAAAGCAAATAGAATTCCATTCAGGGAAAAGTAGAAAAAAAAAAAAGCAACAATGCTAGAAATTAAGAGGGTACCAGTAAAAAATTAGTCAAATGTTAGAATCTAAAACTTCTACGTAGATGGTACTTATGCTAGGCATTAGGATGTTTCTTCTACTAAATATAAGAATGTTTTTTTTTTCATACTAAATGGATGTTCTTTTATATATTTTATAAATTTTTTTATATACTAAGAATCGGAATTGTTGAAAATTCCGTGATCTCCCCCCTATTTCTCCAACGTATCATTCAGAATTTTAATTTGGAGTGAGAAACAATTAATATCAAATATTATAAATTAAAAAAAAATAAAATTAATTAAATATAATTATAAATAAATTAGTTAAGTTGTTTACTTTTTGTCTGATCACCTCTTAGTTCTATATACTTTTCCAAAAGCAACATTATACTTTTCCAAAAGGAAATATTTATGATATAATAAATAAATCAATATTTTGAAGTAATGAATAAATATTACTGGAAAAAATAAAATGGAAATGGATTTTGTTAATATTAAAAGTAATTTTTTAAGTATACGACACCGTTTAGAGTTAGGTTTCATTGATTGTCTCACATAAATACTTGTCTTGTGAAAGTTGTGCTGCTAAGCCGTCACAATTTTTTTACAACATATTGACCATATTTTATCAAGATTTTCCTTGACAAACGTCGTATCCTTTTACTTGTATTGAGTAAGAGCTTTAGGTTCTTGTTCATTCTTTCTCATTCTCTATCTTCAATCATCAAAGATTCAAAGTCTACGGTTTATCTGTTTAATTAGTATATGGCCTTTGACTGTTTTGTTTTCTTTTGATTTTTTTTTTGTTTTAAACATTCCTAGTTTGTGGCTGACAAAATTTGTTCGATGGCCAATCTTCATCTTCAGGATAATGGAGATACCTTAACAATTGAGGTATTAAGTGATTTCATCTTTTGATTCAAAATTTCTAATTAATTTCAATAAACATGTGAATACCTCCTTGGGGATTTATTTTAAATAAATAAATTAATTATTGATATATATTTTTTAAATTATTTATCTCGTTTATAACAAAGGCAAAATATATATAAATATATTATACTGCAAACGAGATAAACAATATTAAAATAAATAATACGTGATTAACAAATATTTTTATATGATATGTAATTTAAAAAATAATTAAATATTATATTAATTAAATTATCATTTAATTTATAAAATAAATAGCCGATAGCAAGTGTTTTGATCACATTGTCTTCAAATTCGAATTATAAAAAAATCCAAATTTGAGCTTTTATGTCAAATTGGAGGATTGTACATTAAATTAATTTTTTAATAACAAAAGGTACAGTGATAATTCTTTAGGAGTAAATGAATCAAATGATAATTCTTAAGAAATTGTTAATTATTTTATTTAAAAAAAATTCATAAGTTTTTCATAATTTAAAAACAAAATTTGGATTTTTTTTAACGTATAAATATATACAAATATGTGATGATTGAATTTTTACATTAACAATGCGCTCTTAGATTTAGAAATTTTATAAAACTTGTAATCAAATTTCAACTATTGATTATATTGTACCCATATAGAAAGATATAACAACAAATTTGTTATTGTTTTATTTTTTTTATAGTACTCTTAATTTAATAGGCTACAAATTATTCTGTTGTAAATTTAACATTTATTTAAGTAGATAAATTAATTGATCATTCAGTCTACCCAAAATTAATCCATTAATGTTTTATTATGTCAATGTGATTTTCAACCAAATCCTTGCCCAATTCCCCAAAAGACAAGGCCGTGGATTTGTTTTAGAGATCAAATATATATTAAATAGTTGAAAGTTGATTACAAGTTTTTATAATTTGTGTTATTTTTAGGGGTGTTTATGGATCGGATTCGATTCGCATATCCGCAGTATTTATCCGAATCTGATCCAAAATTGCATATATCGATCCGATTTGCAAGGTTATCGGATCAGATTGTGGATTTTATGTAGGTATTTGCATATTCGCAGATCCATAAAAATAAATAAATAAATAAGTGAATATTCTTTTTATATTTTATTTCAACTAATAATGATTATATATGTTGTATTATTTTATTTTTATTATTTAAAAAAGTATGTTTAATAATATTTTAATAGTAAACATGTTTAAAAGAGTAAAAAAATAGTATTTTGTTGATATTTTTTAAATAAAAATAAGCTTTTTAAATATTTATATATTTTGCGGATATATCCGAGATCTGATCTGATCTGCAAATGTGCAGATCGGATCAGATCTAAGATTAAAAATTGCGGATATTGGATCAGATCTCACCCGATAATTTTAGTGCGGATCGAATTGAGATTTTGGCTATATTCGATCTGCGTTTACTATTTTTAAAAGCTTTTGCATCATTTTTACAAAACTTATATGTTGTTCTAATAAAATTTAGGCTTAAGTATTGTTTTCGTCCCTAACGTCTTGGGTCAAAATCAAAATCGTCCCAACCTTTTTTCGTTATTAAAATCATCCTCAACGTTCAAAAACACTTTAAAATCATCATTTTTACCAATTTTATTTTTTATTACCAAACTACTCCTCATTAAAAAAATTATAAAATAAAATAAATATAATTATAAAATAAAATAAATATAAAATAAATAAAAAAGAAAAGAAAGAAAGGGATATAGAGAGAAACGGGGGGAAAGAAAAAAGGGGGGTGCACCGCCGCCCTGCCGCTTGTGATCCGCCACTGTTTCTCCTCCTCGCTCTCACCGCCCGCTTCTATTTTTTGTGAAATTTGTTATGGAATATCTATAATTTAATTTTTTGTGATTTGTCTTGAATTTGGAATATTGTTGTTGCTGAATTTGTTGATTATTGTTCAAAGTGAATTTGTTGATTATTCTGAGTTATGATTTTCTGAGGTGGGGGTGGTGGTGGGTTTTGGTGTTGATGATGATAGTGGGGTGATGGTGGGTTCTGTTTTGAGTTTTGTTATTGTTCTTCTTCTTCTTCTGATGATGATGATGATGATGACTATGATGATAATGGTGGTGGTGGTGGTGGGTTCTTGTTCATCTTGGACTTCTGGTTGATTTCGGTTGATTTTGAAAAAAATTCTGATGATGGTGATGATGACCATGATGATACTACTGGTGGTGGTGGTGGATTCACGTTGGGCATAGGCTTCTGTTCTGGCAGTGGAGGTGGTGGAGTGAGAAAGGTGAAGAGGAGAATGATGATGATGAGGGTATTTTGGTCCAAGAATTTGGGAAAGGATGATTTTAAAGTGTTTTTGAACGTTGATGATGATTTTAATAACGAAAAAAGGTCGAGGATGAATTTGATTTTCGCCCCTTACTTTAGGGACGATTTTAGTACTTAACCCTAAAATTTATTTGCTGTTTTTTAAAAATAAAATTTGTGTTGCTTTTTATAAAATTTCAGTGTTTTTTTTTTCTAAAAATTCGAATTTGCAAATATTACATCACCCTTGAATCATCATATTATGAGGTTCCTCTTATCTGATTATTTAACTAATTTTTATTAAATATGCTTGGATATAATTGTATACAGACAAGAAGAGAAATTGCACTGATTCAACATGCATCATATTGTCAAACTTTAAGTTGCACATTTCCAAAGTGTTTGAGGGTGAGGAAACTTATCAGGCATAAGGAAGATTGTATGATTGGTATTGATGAAGGAGATTGTTCGGAATGCATGGAAATTTGGGATTTGCTTAAGCTTCATGCTAAATATTGCAACACACCAGATCCTGAGTGTGAAGTACATTGTTGCAGGTTTGTCTATCATCCATGCTTGCCAACCTTAACCTATTACTATAGTGAAACTTAGTTATGATCTAAGATCTTTTAATATATTAATTTACACCCCCATTTCTTTTATTTTTTTACAGGATATAAAATATATTTTCTATGTTTAAAGTTTTTAAAAAATTTTAAAAATATCCCCAAGTTTTAATTTAATTCAAGTTTATCTTATTATTTAAATTAAATTTTAATTTTATTCTTTCAGTTATTTTTTTAACAATAAAAGTTAAATCAATTTTTTTTACCAACTCTATCCTTGTTAATTCTACATCGTCATCATCATCATTATTATCATCATCGCTTATACTATCGACAACCTATTATTATTCCTTACCTACAGATAATACCATCACCACCATCATACCATCGCCATCATCATTATCATCGTCAAAACAATTTCACTAGACCACCTTTTTTCATCTCACTGCCATTTCTTTTCATCCACCACCACAAAAAGTCGAATCACCCTCACTTCTTTTGGTCATTGGCCACCACCACCACCACTATCATTATGAACATCATCTCAACAACTTTATCGGATAACCACCCCACTCAACGATCAACCACCCCTTTCTTCTAGTTATCGCCCTCTCTGTCCCCTCCCTCCCTTCTCTCTTTCACTCTTTTTCTCTCTCTCTCTCTCATGTTCATCACTATATTTTTACCTCCACTGTCACCATTGTCTCTACCTTTTTTCTCATGTCACTCCAATTTCAATCAACACACAAATCCTAACTCGATCACCACCACCATCACTATCGACACACACAAAATCAACAATAACAAAGAGATATATATATATATCGAAATCAAAGAAGGAAAAGGAAGTGCCATAAAGTTTCGCAAAGAAAAATAGAGTGTGCGTTGGAGGAAGATAAAAGTGAGAAGATGGTGGAAGTGAGATGCAATGATGGTAAAGGGAGGTAGATCAGTAAAACATAGTAAATATAGAGAGAAAAAGAGAGAAAAAAAATTTTGAAGAAAGAGGCCAAGGTGACGGTGAGGTGAGAAAGTGTGGTTTGATAACATTGTTTGGTGGTGGTGGTCGTGGCTAAAGGGTAGGATGCAGGCAGTAAGGGTGGTGGGGTGGTGAGCACTGGTATTGTGATGATGTGGTGGTGTGTACTGGTACCATGGTGGTATAGTGTGATGGGTAGGGATGGCAACAGGGTAAGACGGGGCGGGAGATGCCTCCCTACTTCTGGCCCCGCCCCCAGATTTGCTTTCCGTCCTCACCTCGATCTCCACTGTGGGGAATATTGCCCCATCTCCATTTTCTGCAGGGTCTAATTTCCTGTGGGGACCTACTCTCCATCTCTTTATATTAATAATTTATATGAAAATTGTACTAAAAAATTAAAAAAATCACAAAATATTATTACAATATACAAATAGAGTATTGTCCAAGATTACAAGTCCTAAAATATAAAATAACACACCATAGTCATGGAGAGAAGAGATTAAAAATGTGGAACAGCACAATGTTAGTGTTATGGAGAGAAGGGAAGATATTTTTTAAGTTAGGATTAGATTTTTCAATATATATATATATATTGAAATAAC
>NC_029793.2:13434677-13435065 GCF_000816755.2 Arachis ipaensis | reverse complement strand
AGTAGGGATGGGGATGCCCGCGTCTGTTTTGGAGAAATTTTACCCCATCTTCATTTCTGCAGAAAAAATTTTTTGTCTTCGAGTTCTTATTTGGAGCGATTTTCGTGGAAATTCTCATATTTTGGGGAGTTTTGCCATTCCTAAACTGATAGGATTTAGGGATGAAGATGATATCTGATGATGATAAATATAAGGGGGCAAAACTAATAAAATTATTTTGACTTTATTTTGATCATTAAAAAATTAAAGGCAAGTACAAAATTAAAATTTATTATAACATTAAGGATAAAATTGAATCAAATTAAAATTTAAAGGTATTTTAAAAAATTTTCAAAAATCTTGAGTACAAAAGTATAATTTATCTTTTTTTTATATATTTTACAACATA
>NC_029793.2:13430433-13434643 GCF_000816755.2 Arachis ipaensis | reverse complement strand
AAAATATATTACTTTTGAAATTGATTGTCATGAGAGTGCTAGTTAAAACTAGAAGTTACATATTCTTTAGTTATTAATTTTAAATAGAGTAAGGTATGTTTTTGTCCTTAATATTTACGATTTTTTTAAGATACTCCTAACATTTGCGATTTTTCTTTTAAAATTTACTTATTCTCTACCTTATCCAATGTTTTGAAATTGAGGTTGTGGTGGTGCCATAACGTTATGGCATGGCGGGTTTTGACTCTGCCGCCATATTGTGGTCGTCGCAATGTGGTTTTCACGACGGGCGCAATTGCGGTGGCGCCATGACGGAACGCAATGTAAATGGCAGAAATGGCAAAGTTTTTTGGATTTTCCAAAAAAATCTGAGGATGTTTCTGGTAAATTAGAAAATCTAAGTGATCCCACTAATCCTAATAATCAGCCTCTTATTCAAAAACTTCCTCATCTGCCTCATTTTAACAAAAACTTCGCTCTGTCTCTATATTCTCTGCGATGCTTCTCTCTGCACCACCCATCGCCGTCGCTCATCGCGCCACTTGTCGCCGCTGCCGCCGCTCGTCGCACCGATCATTGCTGCTGCTCATCACCACAGCCACTCCTTGCTGCCACTGTTAACCATGGTTCCCTCTTTGGTTCATACATCTTGTTTCAACTTCTCTACTGCCCCTTCTTTTCTCTCTTTCCTATTGCCCTTTCTTTATAGATGTTATCAATAATCAGTGTTAAACCTCTCTTCTTATAATTTTTTTCCATTTAGTTTACTATGCCCACTTCTAGACAAGCCCTTGATTCTGATGCTCCTACCCCTGCCTCCGCTGGTCCTGCAGCTGGCATTGCCTTTGTTGGTCCCTCAGCTCCTGTCCGTTCTAATAGAATTGACCCAGGCAGAAAATATATTAGTACTGAAGAAGAAGAAAATACCAATGACACTGTACGTAATTTTTGTGAAAAAATTATAAAAGGAGGCATTACACGGACAAAAGAGTACTTAATGATCAAGCCTAGAAACGTTGCTGGATGTAAAATAGTCCCAAAGGATGTTATTGCTAAATTATGGGAGTATTATAATCAGAAAAAGAATCAAGAAAGACAAAGTGCCACACCAAGAAGTACCGAAGAACAGAGTTTTAATGCTAGGGAACTTGACATAGAGAGTTAGGGATTCAGATTGTCAGAGGAAGATGCTCAAGGGATTGATGAGCTTCATAATCCAACTCTAATGGCAGTAGCTAGAAGGGGTGCAAGTAGTATGAGAGGTCCAATGGTCTTGTTTGTTAGAAGACCTGAAATCGCCATTACAAGAAACAAAAGAGAGAAATTGAGGTAGCAGAACATCAAAGAAGCATGTAATAAGGAAGCAGTTCGTAGAGTTCATCGATACATAGTACGGTGGTTCTACCAAGCTAGGATTTCCATTGATCCCAGTGAAGTTGAGGAGTTTTCAAGATATGTTGTGGGTTGGAAGCTTTGGTCCCAATTTACTTACTCCCAATTATCATACTCTAAGGGTTCCATGAAGAGTTGGAATACACTAAAGGATTGTTGAATGGTCATAAAGAATAATGAAAAAAGTATGACTTCTCTAATATGTCAGATGCTTGGATGGATAAGAGGTAAAGGAGCATTATTAATTTTTTTGTAAATTCTCCAGCTGGAATAATGTTTTTGAAGTTTATTAATGCTTCTGATTATGTGAAGATTGGTGAGAAATTATTTGATCTTCTTGATGATGTTGTAGAGAAAATTGGTGAGCAAAACGTTGTTTAAGTTGTAACTGACAATGGGAGCAATTATGTTCTTGCTGGTAAGTTGCTGATGGAGAAAAGACCAAATTTCTTTTAGACCCCTTGTGCTTCCTACTGTTTGGATTTGATGCTTGTGGATATTGGGAAGCTACCATTAATTCAAAAGCCTATAAAAAGGGTTATTTCTTTGGTTAGCTTCACTTATAGTCACTCTAGCACGTTATCTATGTTGAGACACTTCACAAATGACAAGAAGTTAGTAAGACATACAGTCACCCGATTTGCCACTTCATTTCTCTCTCTGAAAAGGCTTTATGAGGAGAAAGAAAATATGAGAAGAATGTTCACCTCAAATAAATGGGCAAAGAATAAGTTGTCAAAGGAGGTAAATGGGAGGGAGACAACAAAGATTGTTATCATGCCCTTCTTTTGGAATCATGTCAAGTACACCTTTAAGATCATGGGCCCTCTTATTCGGGTGCTTAGACTTATTGATGGGGAGAAGAAGCCACCAATGGGATATATTTATGAAGCAATAGAAAAGAGAAAATAATGCATCATAAAAATATTTCTTAATGATGAGAGCAAGTACAATGATATTTTTAAAAATCATTGACAACAGATGGAATTGTCAACTTTATAGTCCGTTGCATGCAGTTGGTCATTTTTTAAATTCCAAGTTATTTTATGATAACCCTCACATTGACTGGATTTAGAAGTCACAAAGGGGTGGTTTGAGTGCATCATTAGATTGGTGCCAAGTCAAGTTGTGCAACAGAAGATATTGAAGGAGCAAGCACTATACAAAGCTGGCTATGGACTTTTTGAATCAGATTTTACAAAATCTCAGAGGAAAAAGATTTCACCCGGTAAGATTGTTATAAATTTTACAAAGCTTTATAAATTTAGTTCGATTAAAATCTTAGACAAATTTATTTTAATTTTATAGCATTTTGGTGGCGGACATATGGACATGAAGCTCCAAACATGCGAGACTTTGCTGTCAAGATCTTGAGCTTGACTTGTAGTACTTCAGGATGTGAGCGCAATTGGAGTATATTTGAGCATATTCATAAAGTATAACCAACAACTCGTCGAGAGGTACAACCTTAAAGATGAAGTTGACCCTATTGTACTCAATAACATTGATGAGTATAATGAGTGACTAGTTGGAGAAATTGGGACTGCCACCTTTCGAGATAATGATAATGTGGATGATGATGCTGATTTGGTTCATCAAGATGACAACACTTTGAGTTGGAACCTTGTGTTTGAAGCAATGGGGGGACATGAGCCTACGACAAATACTAGGAGAAGACAACAAATTAGAAAAAGAAAAGAACCTGCAACTGCAAGCGGTGGTGCAAAAGGTGGATCAAGTGGGTCTATGGCTTCAAAAAAAGAAAAAGAAAAGGCAGTAATTGTGGAAGAGGAAGAAGAACTAGAATTTGAAGATGAAGAGAATTCTGAAAATGAAGAAGAAAAAGAAAAGGAGATTCAATTTAATGATACTGAATCAGAGGATGATGAGGGGGCAGAGGGACACGATAACAATCATGTTAATTTGGATGAAGTTGATGAGAGCTAGAATTTAGATGGTTTATAGTTTTTATGTTTTTTATCTTCTATTTTATGGCTTCCTTATGACTTTTGAGTTATCATTTGAACTTGATGTTATGTTTATTTGCTAAATTTGCTATTATATTTGCTACATTAATTGGATGTTTTATTACTAAAAAGTTCCTTATATAGATATGAAGGTTGTGGTAGGCTTAGAGAAGGGGGTTGAATCTATGCATTCCTTTTAAGTTGCTGTTATTACCCTTTTAAAACAAACTTTCAATTTAGGTTCTGTTTGAACTCAGCAGTGGAAATTTATGAGACAATTTATTTTTGTCTCATGAATATCAGAAAATAGAACTCAGCAGAGAAGAGAAAAGCTAACACCAGCATGTATCCTGGTTCGGTTGCCTTGTGCTGTGCAACCTACATCCAGTCTCCTCCACAACTATGGAAGAATTTCACTATAGTTAACAGTATTACATACACTAATTTTCCAGGATTGACCCAATCCTTTCACACTCAAGTTCTAACCTAACTTGACATTGGCTATGCTAATACCTAACTAATCACTCTTAGTGCTAACCCAACTAAGAAAGAGATACCTCACAGGTACAAGATGCAAGACATGGACATATCTAAAGAAATTAGAAAATAACTCTAGGCTTTTCTCTCAAGTGTTTCACTCAGCCTTTTTCCACTCATGGCTTTTACTTGAGTTTTCTCACAATGCCTTTTTTCACAAGAAATTACAGAAAGATAAACATTGAAAAGTACATTACAATCTGTAAAACATGAAGGAGATTGATTTCATCAACAGCCTCTGTGCTATGCGAAAAACCAGATTAGCAAGTCTCTGATTCAGTTCTTCATACTGGCGGAATGCACCTTTGATTAGG
>NC_029793.2:13378512-13395199 GCF_000816755.2 Arachis ipaensis | reverse complement strand
CGTAAGGCGGTCATACTTCTTGACTTAGTCTCTGAACGATTAGACCAAAAAGCGTATCGTGTCTCCGACAACTACTTTAGTTAGAGGAAGTACAAAATGTCTAACATTACATGAAAAGTTACAAATAGAAAGACATTAAAGAACACTTTTTTCCGTAACACTCTTTTGAGTTCATTTTCGGTACTCACCTTTTTCCGACTCACTTTGTGAACTCTCTTTTCGGATCTCAATAAAAGATTAAAGAAATCTATACAGGTACAGAACGTAGAACATGGACACTCCATAGAGAAAGAATCAACCCAATCGTGATTCTCACTAATCAATCCATAATCGTATCGGTTACAGTTCAATCCAATCTTGAACTCACACTTTCCTAACCCAGTTAGGACCTTTTAATCACATACATTATGACAATTGATATCACTTTAAGAAGGTATCAACACCTCCTCTGACCTACATCCAACGTGTCGTGTTCCGTTGGCTTGGTCCTATGTACGACCACAATCGAAAAGAGAAGAGACGACTCAAGATAAAAGACTATAAGTACTCTGTTTTTATTTAACAGAGTATTTAAAGGTGACGACTCAAGTTTGTCTTGGATTTAACTTTCAAACAAAATTTTCCCATTATTGTCGTTGAATTTTCCTTACGTATCTAAGTTGGGGGAAGAGATTCGGATGGTGTTGGAAGTATAGATATATTCCTTGAAAAATCATTATTTTGTAGGTTAATTACATCGTTTATATTATCGTTTAAATCGTTTATTTGTATTGTAGTTCAAGTTTACTATTGAGTTTTCAGTATTCCTTCGGTATTTTATCTTCTATTTTTTGTATTTTTGATATTTGGTAGATTTAAGATCGAGAGTAGTTGAAGTAGGTTTAATTGTACTAACAATAGCACAGGGAGACGGGGGAGTAGTAGGAGACTAAGTCATAGTAATTTAACTTAGAGGAAAAGAAAAAGAAGAAGTAAAAGTCTTAAGAGAAGTAGAAGTTTAAGATCAAGAAGAAGGAGAAGGTGTTAATGACGGAAAAGAAAAAGAAAAAAACTTCGGTATCTGGGTGAACTAGGTGGAAAACGTGGTGGCGAACGTCAACGTCCAAGAAAAGAAAAAGATTAAACAACAGAAGAGGATCATAAACAGCATCCGAGTACAGGGGGGTAACGAAGTTTGTGTTCCAAGGTTGAGTTTCACAACAGTAGAACTACTTGGTTTAGTCGTAGTAGTAGGTGTAATAGTAATAGAGCTTTCCACCGTCAGGGTTAAAGAGGTTGATCAGTGAGTAATATGAGTAGTTACAATAACTCATGTTATCCCAGTTGAAGTAGAAATTCCAACATGGAGAGCTGCTCAACAACCAATATGAAATACTTATACGAGTTTATATGAGGTTAACGCGAGTGTAGGACTTCATGATGTTCAGTTCGAGTTCTAGAACTGTCGTTTCAGAGCGTACAAACCTCGAAGTACAGGTATACAGGCGGTGGTTTTACGATATTTTAATTTTATTTAAACAGATTCTAAAATTAGCTTGATTTAAATATTTCGAAACATTTTAAATATTGTTAGAATGGCCCACTTTAGAAAAAGGAGACTCTAAAACATTTTAGACTAAGTTTTTCAGGTATCGGTCGAAACATATCACGAACGAGGAAGTTATAGAAGACAACGTGTTGAACTGAACCGTGGTTAGATTACTACGTGAGTTTGGTGGGGAAACACTGAAGATTTAGGTCAGTTACACTCCCAATAGTATTTTATTGAACCTTAAATTTTTTACTGGTTGACGTACGTTGCCTGATATTTCAACTGTTAAGGTAGACAACAGTTACTAAAAATTTTTATAGTAACATGAACGAGAGTAGTAATTCTTTATAAAAATACTACGTAATAAAAGAGAAAAGATAACGAAGTATTTATATAGGGTAACCACCGAAGAAGAGGGGTAGTTATTCAGATTCGTGGGCTTATTCTCCCGGGTACTAGAATTTCCACATGAACTGTACTAAGGTTTTCTTCCCGTACTATTGTTAGAAACAACAGAGGGAGGGTAAATGGAGGAAACTGTTGAATAAGAAACGGGTAAATAAACTCCACTTGTAAGAAGAGTATAAAAGAAAGAGGAGTATTTCGGAAAAGTCTCTCTCTTTACTTCACCGTTTAGCCCACTGACATACAGAATGATTGAAGAACAGTAAACACTTCACAGAGTTGTATCTATTGCACGATCTCACTGATATTCACTTCGATTGGTTTCTTTATTGGGAAAAATATCCGAAAACTTAATTACCATCGAAGGGTTATAGGTGTTCGTAGTTTAGGTTTGTCATCCTTCGTGTTCCCCAGATTTTCTTTAAACCAGAAAAGAGGTAGTCGTTGAATGGTCGTTCTTGTATTAACGAGGGTAACAGTCAATGTTGAATTTGTTGCAAAACGAGTGGTTAAAAGAGATGTTGTAGTAGTTCTTCTAGTTTATTAAAGAGTGGTTAGAAGTGTATTAGTCTTCGTAATTATTTGAAGTTTTTGTAATAAGGTCGACCTCTTAAATGTTTTTTTAATTATTACGAGGAAATGGAGAATAGGTAGGTTCGTAGACTGTATAATCTCTTCAGTATGAAAAAAGTAATAAGAAATACTGGTAAGTTGTTAGGAAATCACATAAGGTTGAGAAGTACCTTGGGAATCTCATACTATTAACCCTCATTCATTTAACCCTGGTTTCGAAGGTTGGGTGTTGTATAGAACTTTTGAGGAGTTGAAGTGACCCTAGTTACCTTTAGGATCGAACCATCTTGGTGGCATGATACATAGCTACTTGAGATGCTTGACGAAGGAATAATGTACGAAGAAACTACAAGACGATGGAGTTAAAGAGAGAAAACAAAGAACATTACCGCTAAAGTCCAGAAGATTGTTTGTTCTGGTAACCTGGAGAGTATGATGAACGTGGGGAAGATCGATGACGGTAATCTCAACCTAATACTTCGAGTAGTTAGGGAACTCGTAGAAGGAGACTGTTAGACTTAGGGATTGAGAGATACAGTTCAAGGGATCGTAATTTTGAGACAAGAAGCCATGAAGAACCACACCGTGAAACAGAAAGAACTAAGAAAAAGACTAATATTATGAGGGTATTAAATCGTTATTGTAGGAAACCCTGATAAAATGTAGGTCGTTGCAAAGATCCGAACTAGTAATTCATGAGAAAACAGGCACATTACGGAGGAAAATATTAAAAAAGTGTTTTTAATGCATGTCACAGTAACCATAAAAGAAGAAGAAGTCATGATTATATAAAAGACGGACCCAGTTAAGATAATCTTGCCTGTCCTCGACTCCCTGGTTGTTTCCGTTACGGTCGACGTCCTGGTCGCCTCCGTCCCCATCCTCGTAGTCTTAGTTCCCGAACAGATCTTCACCCGTATCATTTGATTTACCTTTTTTTAATATTCTTCTCTCCAAATTGTGACTAATAACTATTGTAGATATTTCTTTCCCGTTATCCTTTCTCTCTTTTCTTCCCCGTCATCTCTTCAACTTTGTTCTACATACTTGGTTTCTCCCTTGGTACCAATTGTCACCGTCGTTCCTCACCGACACCACTACTCGTCGTCGTTACTAGCCACGCTGCTCGCCGCCGTCGCCGCTGTTCACCGCGCTACTCGCTGCCGCTACCCACCACGTCTCTCTTCGTAGCGTCTCTTATATCTCTGTCTCGCTTCAAAAACAATTTTACTCCGTCTACTCCTTCAAAAACTTATTCTCCGACTAATAATCCTAATCACCCTAGTGAATCTAACCTTTGATTAGGTTACACTGTCCAGTTAGTTGAACTTCTTCAAAGAGCTCTCTCAGAACAAAATCTCTATTCACTGGTTTTCTCTCCTTACCTTCTGAATGAGCAGCAAGCTTCTTTTATCTCCTTGCATGTTGCTGGGTTCTTCTTCCAAGGTCAACACCTTGAGCCTTGAGCTTCACCAACCCACAGATTCACTTTTTCTTCTTAATCCCCAGAGTAGAAACTTTGTTTCTGACTTCCTCATCTTGACCGAAAGCCATAAAGCAGCAACCATAGAAATCTTTCCATAGTCAACTTGATCTGAGCCCTTGAAAACCAACTTGGTCCCCAAGTCATGTTTAAGACCGTGGATACACAGCAGAGAAGAACAGAAACCATCTTTTCTTTGTATCCCATTTTGGATAGAGCAGAGAGTTGGGAAGAAGAGAAGAAGATCTGATGCATGCAAAGAGGAAATGGGTTACCTTTAACCTAAGCTTGATTTGGTTTGAACTTGTTGAAATGACATCTGCTTTTCAAGCTTAACCCTTCTCTCTCTTGCTTCTTTGGTGATTAGCTTAGGGAAGAAGCTCTCTCTCTTTCTCTTTCTTACTTTTCTGAAACTCTGATTTGACTATGACAAAAGAGAGGGGAATGTTGCTTTGGTTGGAGCAAGATGGAGGGAATTGAAATTAAGCTGGGTTTGGTTCGGGTATTCATTTGAGCAACCCATCTGACTTCTTTCTTTTCTTTTCCTTGGGCTTCTATTTTGTTTTCAGCCCACCATTCTTTTCTGTTTGCTTTTCATTCCATTTGGGCTATGGAATTGGATTTGGCCTGCAACAATAAATAATTAGTAATATGCAAATATAATTAATCAACACTAATTATTTATTTTGCCCAAAAATAATGTTTGTCATCACTAATTAATTTAGTTAATTTCTTAACTCAACAATCTCCCCCTTGATGACAAACATGATTTAAGCAATAATAAAAAAGAAATGAGTTTGAGTAAGGTTTAGAAACTCCCTTTGATTTTTGTCATTTGCTTTTATGTTGCTCCCCTTTTCCTTTTCAAGATTAGCTCCCCCTGGATTTATGCTTTCCTCTTTGTTCCTGTTTTATATTACACTTAAAGAGAGCACAATAAAGAGCTATACACATTTATCTTGGCTAAAGGGTATCAAATAAACAACATCATACAATCAGCCCAACATCAAGCTAATATCAGCAGCAAAAGGATTCAGCATGTGAAATCAAGTTTCAATTAGACAAAAATCCCAAAAGACATAATAGTAGCTGCAGCAAATGCCAAAAAATTCCTAGGACACATTTACTAGTGCTTGCTATTACTCTCCCTTTTGTCATCAAGGGTGGATAATAAGCATGATCAACAAAAACATCAGTACAAATCCTACAAGAAAAGGTTAGATCACAGTCCAAAGTTCGAACTAAACTAATAGAAGTGCAGTAGTAATTAGAGTTATTACAGTCATCCAAGATAAAAATAGTTCAATAGTAGCAAAATAAACAGAATTCATGAGACAAAAAGAGAGCAGCAGCAGTTTTCATGAGACAATTTCTAGGCATCAGAACCATTCTCTTCCGAATTAGCTTCCTCTTCAACATCAGTGGTAGGGTCTTCATCCTCTTGAAGGTTATTGATGAAGGACATGAACACAACCACTCTATCCCTTGATTTCTTTAAGAAGTTCTCATGCTTGCTAGCCAGCTTTCTTTGCTCTTTGCTCATAGCAATCAAGTGAGTTGATTGAGAAACAAACTCCTGAACAACATCTTTGACCACATTCAGCAAGGCAGATTTCTTTCTAGTAGAGATGGATGTACCCTCAGTGGAAGGAGCAGGAGAATCCTCAGGGACAAAGTCATCATCTTCATCATCTAGGACAACTCTTTCAGATCTAGTGGGTCATTTTTGCTGTTTCACTGAACCACCCCCTTTTAGGTATGAATGTCTATTTTGATATTCCTCATTGGTCAAGTCAACACCAAAATACTCAAATATGCAAGTTAGAAACATGCCATAAGGAAGTACTTTGTCCTTTTCACTCCTAACAGTATCAAACATATATCTAACCATCAAATATACAAATGACATTTCCGTTTTGGTGAGAAGGGCATATAAAACAAGAGTATCAGTATAGGAAACCCTTTGATATGAGCCACTTTGAGGAAGAATAATATGGTTGACCATTCGGTGCAACTGAGCACGCTCATACCGCAGGGCTTTGTGAGTGGGTGTAATGCCATCAATTAAAGAAACATGTTCACAGATGTGTGCCAATGCATCATGATAAGAAATTCCAACACCTTCATCCCACTTAACCGAAGTGTAAGCACAAGGCCCAACATCAGTAAACTTCAAAGCATCACTGATGGTTTCATTATTATGTCTCGGCCCTTTACATATGAGTGGGCAGTGCCTTCATGATAAGTCATGTTTGCATAAAATTCTTTGACCAACAAGGGATAAACAGGCTTTTTGATGTCAAAAAGATGATTCCAGTCCAGAAAAATCAAGTTATCAACAAATGGAAAACCTTTTCTTTTCAAAGATGGCAAATAAGCAAGAAAAGAGGGACACATGGTACGATACTTTATAACCCCATCATAAAAGTCATTATTCATGGCAGATTTAAATCTATAGGGATTATAGTTCGAGTGAGAGGTAAAAGAATGGGCTTTGTGATCAAAAGGTCCAATGTCTGGTTTGTAACAGCCCAGACCACCCACTAGCACGATATTGTCTGCTTTGGCACACAAGGCCTCACGGTTTTGCTTTTGACGATAGGGATGCTAGCCGAAGCCCCCCACACCACTCGTCAAAATGTGTCATGCTAGGGAGAGGTATCCACACCCTTATAAGGCATGCTTCGTTCCCCTCTCCAACCGATGTGGGCTTTACAATCCACCCCCCTAAGGGAGCCCAGCGCCCTCGCTGGCACATCGATTCGGGTTCCGGCTCTGATACCATCTGTAACAGCCCATACCACCCACTAGCACGATATTATCTACTTTGGCACACAAGGCCTCACGGTTTTGCTTTTGACGATAGGGATGCTAGCCGAAGCCCCCCACACTCACTCGTCAAAACGCGTCATGCTAGGGAGAGGTATCCACACCCTTATAAGGCATGCTTCGTTTTCTTCCCCAACCGATGTGGGCCTTACATGGTTCTTTAACATTTTTGAGAGGGACTCGAGTGTTACCTCGTTGAGAGCGCACAAGAACAGAGTTTGGCTTAGGTTTTGTTGTCTCAGGAACAGGTTCTTCGACAGCAGGACGCTTACCATTAGATGAGCCAGGTTTCGAGGAGCTTGGTTTGGATGGCGTTGCCTTAGGTGGTGGCGTCGGTTTGGCAGGGGCAGGGTACCTTGGTGTGGTCTTGGTTTGTGCGAGGAGGAGAGGTAGGAGAAGATGGTGAATGTGTGAAGGTTCTGTCTTGGGAGCGAGTGGAAGGCTTGGATGGAAGTTTATACACCTTTTCACGAGGAGGTTTGTGTGCTATGGTTTTCTTCCTCATTTGGTGGTTTTTGATTTAAGAAGAAAAAGAGTAATGAGGGTAGTGGTGAAAACCGAAAGGGATAGAGAGGGAGTTATGGAGGGAAGAGAGGGAGTGTTGGTAACCGTACCCAAAAAAAGATTTTCAAAACCATGCAACTGCATCACCATTTGAAAAGACTTGAAAAGATATGACCTCATAAAAGAAAGATTTGATTTGATTTTCAAAACAAGGAAATTTAATTTTAAATATTCAAAATCCTTAAAAAAATTAAACTGAAAATCTTTTTGGACAAAAATTAAAATAAAACTTTTTCAAAAAAAATTAAACACACAGGCCAACAAAAAATTTTTAACCAAAAAATTGTAACATTCATATTTGGGCCCAGAGATAGTTGGACTTAAGGAAACACATTTGGACCACTCATGATCTGAATTTTGAAGTTAGCCCAGATTGAGTTTCACTTGAAACAAGCCCAGAACACGCTGATTTGAAGGAAACGTTCATCACCTGTCCAGAATTGTCTCATACCTGTTTATGAGACAAAAACGCTCCAGCAAATACATCAGCAATTTTTAAATAAGGAATCATAACTCAAAATTCCTAGACAAGTCCTAAGCATGCAGAATCTATCATCAGCTAATGGTTTTGTAAAAATATATGCTAATTGTTCCTCTGATTTAACAAATTGAATGCAAATATCTCCCTTTTGGACATGCTCTCTTATTGAGTGAAATTTCACTTCAATATGTTTAGTCCTAGAGTGCAAAACTGGATTTTTAGAAATATTAATGGCACTCATATTATCACACATCAAGGGAATATTTTCAGCATTTAATTTGTAATCGGCAAGCTGTGTTTTTAACCATAAAAGCTGAGAACAACAGGAAGAGGCAGCTATATACTTAGCCTCTGCAGTGGATAGGGCCACTGTTGGTTGCATCTTACTTGACCAAACATTTAAGGACTTTCCAAGGAAGCAACATAAACCTGAAGTGCTCCTTCTATCAACTCTATCACCAGCAAAATCTGCATCACAATAACCAACTGCAGAAAAATCATCAATCTTAGGATACCAAAGACCAAAATTGGATGTGCCATGAACATATCTAATGATCCTCTTAACTGCAGAAAGATGTGATTCTTTTGGTTTGGATTGGAACCTAGAACACAATCCAACACTTTGCACAATATCGGGACTAGAGGAAGTTAAGTACATAAGAGAACCAATCATTCCTCTATACCTAGTCTCATCAACATCTTTCTCAGTTTCTCCCTTATCTAATTTTGAATTAGGATGCATAGGAGTTCCCATGGGTTTGGCATTTTCCATACCAAATTTCTTAACTAATTCCTTGGCATACTTCTCTTGATGAATGAAAATACCTTTTTCAGTTTGTTTAATTTGCAGCCCAAGGAAAAAATTAAGTTCACCCATCATACTCATGTCAAATTCACTTGTCATGAGCTTTCCAAATTCAGAACAAAGGGATTCATTGGCTGATCCAAAAATAATGTCATCAACATATATTTGGACTAGAATAAAAGAATCATTAGAATTCTTGATAAATAGAGTTGTGTCAGTGGTGTCTCTTTGAAAACTATTTTTCAAAAGAAAAGAGCTAAGTCTCTCATACTAAACTCTAGGAGCTTGTCTTAAACTATAAAGAGCTTTAGATAATTTGAAAATATGATTAGAATGCTCTTTATTTTCAAAACCAGGAGGCTGCTCCACATACACTTCTCTATCTATCACACCATTCAAAAATGCACATTTCACATCCATTTGATATAATTTAAAATCACAAAATGCAGCATAGGCTAAGAGAAGTCTTATGGCTTCCATTCAGGCAACAGGGGCAAAGGATTCATCAAAGTCTATTCCTTCTTCTTGGTCATATCCTTGTGCCACTAGCCTTGCCTTGTTTCTTGCAATGCTACCATCTTCTCCCAACTTGTTTCGAAATATCCACTTGGTGCTGGTCACTTTCTTTCCACTTGGCCTTGGAACCAAAGTCCACACTTGGTTCTTTTCAAACTCAAGAAGCTCATCCTCCATAGCTTTAACCCAAGAAGGGTCACTAAGGGCTTCCTTGACATTTTGAGGCTCTATTTGTGAAAGAAGGGCAATGTTTGATCCTTCATTTGCCTTTCTAGTGGAAGACCGTGTTTGCACTCCATGAGAAACATCCCCAATGACAAATTTCTCAGGATAATTCTTCAAGAATCTCCATTCACGAGGTCTGGTAGATTTGGAGGCAGATTCAGATACCAAGGGAATCTGGGTGCTGCTGGCTTTAGGATTTCCTTCAGATTCATGAGACAAAATGGAATTGTCTCTTGAATTTTCAGCAGTTGCCGTTTCTGGTTCAGTTTGACCAGAATTTTCTTTTTCATTATTTTGAGTGGCTTCATTTTCCTTTTGAGCTTGATTTCCTACATCACAATCTTCCAAAACTCTTTGCACCAAATTAGTATCACAAAATGTAACATGTATGGACTCTTCAATAATCATAGCATCTTGATGATAAACCCTATATGCTTTACCAGTTGTGGAATATCCTACAAACAAACACTCATAAGCCTTTGGATCAAATTTTTCCAAATTTTCTTTGTTATTTAAAACAAAACATTTGCATCCAAAGATGTGCAAGTAATCTAAGTTTGGTGGGTAGCCTTTCCAAAGTTCATAAGGGGTTTTCTTCAAAAATTTTCTTATGATTGTTCTATTAAAAATGTGGCAAGCCGTGTTAACCGCTTCAACCCAAAGGAATTTTGGAACATTACTCTCACAAAGCATAGCTCTTGTCATCTCTTGTATGCTTCTATTTCTTCTTTCCACAACACCATTTTGTTGTGGTGTTCTTGGACAAGAGAAGTTGTGAGATATTCCAAATTCCTCGCAAAAAGATTCAAATAAATTATTTTCAAATTCAGTTCCATGATCGCTTCTTATAGAAGAGATTTTCAAATCCTTTTCATTTTGAATTTTCTTGCAA
The DNA here is from genome assembly GCF_000816755.2 of Arachis ipaensis. Taxonomy (NCBI): domain Eukaryota; kingdom Viridiplantae; phylum Streptophyta; class Magnoliopsida; order Fabales; family Fabaceae; genus Arachis; species Arachis ipaensis. The sequence continues at coordinate 13,384,895 of NC_029793.2, read as the reverse complement.
AAAGGTTCAAAGGCCGAAAAGGCTTCATTTTTGTGTGCAAGAAATAAAACCCAACCAAATCTAGTATAGTCATCCACAATTACTAAACCATAATGTTTACCACCTAGGCTTTGAATTCTTGTTGGACTAAATAAATCAATGTGTAGCAACTCAAGTGGTCTTTTAGTAGAAATGTCTTCCTTTGGTTTAAAAGAATTTTTTGTTTGTTTTCCCATTTGACAAGCATCACAAGTGATGTCTTTGTCAAACTTTATCAAAGGAAGACCTTTTACTAATTCTTTCTTCACAAGTTTGTTTATTTGAAACATACTTGCATGACCCAATCTCTTGTGCCATAACCACTTTTCAGATTCTTTAGAGTGAAGACAAGCTACATTTTGATCTTTTAGTTCATCAAGAGTAAGTCCATACATATTATTAAAATGCTTGGTAACAAACATCACTTCATTTGTCTTTTCATTAACAACACAGCATTCAAATCTTTTGAAAGTAACTAAATATCCTAAATCACACAGCTGACTTATACTCAAAAGATTGTGCTTCAAACCACATACCAAAAGTACATCATCAATGAAAGTAGATTGCTCATTACCTACTTTTCCAACAGCAATGATTTTACCTTTACCATCATCTCCAAAGTCACAAAACCTCCATCATACTTGTTTAGTTTGATGAAGTAGGTTGACCTTCCAGTCATGTGCCTTGAACATCCACTATCCATGTACCACATGTCCTTTTTGTTCTTGGATGCTAGGCAAATCTGCATGAAGAGTTTCAAGTAGCCTTAGGTATCCAAATTAATTTGGATCCTTTGAAGTTAATCCATCTTGGTTGCCCAAGAGCATTGAAATTACAAACAACATTATAAACTTTGTTTCCTATAACTCTCTTTTCAATAAAACATTGTGCATATGAGTGACCAAATTTCTTGCAATTGACACAATGATTTTCTGATGTGTGTCGCTGAAATTGAGGTGAGTTATATTGCTTGAACTGATTAAAGTGTTGAAATTTTCTGATTTTTGGAGGAGATGCATTTCTTTTGACAAACTGATTTTTATCAAAGTTATTACTCTTTGCAAAAGCATTTTCACCAGAATTTCTTTGAACATTTTTACCTTTCGAAAATGAGGTTTTGTTATAAAATGGTGGTTTCTTGAAAGCAACGTCATTTTTCGAAATGTAACCCAAACCTGGCCGGTTTGAACTCGGATCAGTTCTTGGTGAAGGCTCAGTTTCACTTGTGTACACTTTATTAAATTTTTCTTCAAAAGTTAAAACATATCCAATACCCGATTTGTTTGGTATGGGTTTGGTATTTGATGAAGAAGCCACAAATTTTATAGAGGAAGTGTTGAAAACTGCATCTTCCTTGGCTATGTAGCCTAAACCAGATTTTTCAAATAATGGTCTTTGACTTGCAAGTAATTTGTCCAAGTTACTAGAACCTTGAGCAAATTTTACTAAGTCACCATTCAGCCTTTTAATCATATCATTTAATCTTTCATTTTCAGCAATTAACTCATGAGAAGGATCCACAATGTGCTTTCCTTTTAATTTTTCAAGTTCAGATTTTAGAAATCTGTTTTCTCTATCTTCTTCTTATCATCTTCATTCCATTCAGCTTCTTCTTTTGGAGTCACCACTCCATCAGCACTTATTTTTGTTGGGATTTTGGAACCGCTCACAACAATCTTCCATATATTGTAGTCAATGGATTGGATGAAAATCCTTATCCTTTCTTTCCAGTAGGAGTAGTTCTTCCCGTTGAAGAAAGGTGACCGGTTGTTTGACTGGCCTTCAGTGAAGGTGTATGCAACTGTAGTTGTGCCCAAGTTGTTCACCATTGGATCTTTGCTCCAAGCGGTTAAGCTTGATTCTTGAGACCTTAGCTCCTGATACCAATTGAAGGTTGTGGCAGGCTTAGAGAAGGGGGGTTGAATCTATGCCTTCCTTTTAAGTTGCTGTTATTACCCTTTTAAAATAAACTTTCAATTTAGGTTCTGTTTGAACTCAGCAGCGGAAATTTATGAGACAATTTATTTTTGTCTCATGAATATCAGAAAATAAAACTCAGCAGAGAAGAGAAAAGCTAACACCAGCATGTATCCTGGTTCGATTGCCTTGTGCTATGCAACCTACATCCAGTCTCCTCCATCACTATGGAAGAATTTCACTATAGTTAACAGTATTACATACACCAATTTTACAGGATTGACCCAATCCTTTCACACTCAAGTTCTAACCTAACTTGACATTGGCTATGCTAATACCTAACTAATCACTCTTAGTGCTAACCCAACTAAGAAAGGGATACCTCACAGGTACAAGATGCAAGACATGGACATACCTAAAGAAATCAGAAAATAACTCTAGACTTTTCTCTCAAGTGTTTCACTCAGCCTTTTTTCACTCATGGCTTTTACTTGAGTTTCCTCACAATGCCTTTTCTCACAAGAAATTACAGAAAGATAGACATTGAAAAGTACATTACAATCTGTAAAATATGAAGGAGATTGATTTCATCAACAGCCTCTGTGCTATGCGAAAAACCAGATTGGCAAGCCTCTGATTCAGTTCTTCATACTGGCGGAATGCACCTTTGATTAGGTTACACTGTCCAGTTAGTTGAACTTCTTCAAAGAGCTCTCTCAGAACAAAACTTCTATTCACTAGTTTTCTCTCCTTACCTTCTGAATGAGCAGCAAACTTCTTTTATCTCCTTGCATGTTGCTGGGTTCTTCTTCCAAGGTCAACACCTTGAGCCTTGAGCTTCACCAACCCACAGATTCACTTTTTCTTCTTAATCCCCAGAGTAGAAACTTTGTTTCTGACTTTCTCATCTTGACCGAAAGCTATAAAGCAGCAACCATAGAAATCTTCCCATGGTCAACTTGATCTGAGCCCTTGAAAACTAACTTGGTTCCCAAGTCATGTTTAAGACCGTGGATACACAGCAGAGAAGAACAGAAACCATCTTTCCTTTGTATCCCATTTCGGATAAAGTAGAGAGTTGGAAAGAAGAGAAGAAGATCTGATGCATGCAAAGAGAAAATGGGTTACCTTTAACCTAAGCTTGATTTGGTTTGAACTTGTTGAAATGACATCTGCCTTTCAAGCTTAATCCTTCTCTCTCTTGCTTCTTTGGTGATTAGCTTAGGGAAGAAGCTCTCTCTCTTTCTCTTTCTTACTTTTTTGAAACTCTGATTTGACTATGACAAAAGAGAGGGGAACGTTGCTTTGGTTGGAGCAAGATGGAGGAAATTGAAATTAAGCTGGGTTTGTCATTTGAGCAACCCATCTGACTTCTTTCTTTTCTTTTCCTTGGGCTTCTATTTTGTTTTCAGCCCACCATTCTTTTCTGTTTGCTTTTCATTCCATTTGGGCTATGGAATTGGATTTGGCCTGCAACAATAAATAATTAGTAATATGCAAATATAATTAATCAACACTAATTATTTATTTTGCCCAAAAATAATATTTGTCATCACTAATTAATTTAGTTAATTTCTTAACTCAACAAGATAGATTTTATAATTTATTATATTTACAATTTTTTTGCATGTTTTTTTTGTACATATATATGTATTTTTTAGGTAATACGTCATTTTTGCCATTTTTCGCAACGCCATCTGCTATAATTTTATGGTGGATTTTTGGCTCACCCCATGAGCCGCCATCCGCAATAAAAAAACCATGACCTTGTCCTCCTCTATTTCTGCCTTGCCCTTCGAGTATGCCTTTACCTTTCGTTCTTCGACCTTTACCCTCACCCTGGCTCCACGTTCGTTTTTTCTCTCAACGTCCCTACCGTTGTCCTCTCTCCTTCTTCCTCTATCTATCTCTCTTTGTAAGACTAACTCTCCATTTTGGTCTTTGAGATTCATGTGATTATCCATTTTGGTTTCCAAAATTCAAAATCCCCTATAGCGGTTCCCCATATTCGGATTCGGACACCAATTTGGTCCCTCGACCCTTTCAGAAAATAGCCAGCAAACAAAGTGTTGAGATGGCACCCCTTACCATACTGGACGCTGCAACGACTAGTTGACGTGACTTAATTTGTATTTGTACCCAATATGGTCTTTGAAACTCTAATTCCAATCTTCCTCAACTTCCTTCTTCTTGTCTTCTTCTTTTTCTTATCACTGCCACTGCTGCCTTTCTCCTTTTCCTCGTTTTCTTCCTCTAACGTCGCAAGTGCACCATCCTTTCCACCGCCGGAGACGACTCCAAGTCCCACACCGCCTCTTCTACTTTCTCTTTTGCCGTACCACCAACTCTTTTTCTTCCCCACTCGGCCATGGCGGCTTCGGTGCCATCTTCTCCACCACCCTCCCTCCTTCGGTGAGAACCCCTATCGTAGTGAAGCTCATGGATCCCACAACAACCTCACAGCAAGGTGAACGCGAGTTCCACAATGAGCTTTTCTTTGCCTCTAGGCTCCACCAATCCCCCTTTGTCATCGTCGTTTGGGAATTCTAATCAACCCAAAACGACATCATTTTCTCCTCGTCTACAACCTCATGGCAAACGGAAACCTCCAAGACGCTCTATTGCATAGAAAGTGCCTTGAACTCTGCTTCTCTATTGCATTGGACATAGCAAAACGTGTTCTTTTCCTTCATAGTTGTGGCCCCCTTTGATTTATAGTGATATTAAGTCTAGTAATATTCTCTTTGATGTTGAATTCAATGCCAGGATTGAAAATTTTGGACTAGTCTGTTAGAAATTGATCCCAATTTGAATATTTTGGACGATGGGGGTGATTTTGAGAAGATAATGAGGAATTTTTGGAGTGTAATTATGGTGGGATTGTTGTTGTCATTGATAATTATAAAATGGAAAAGAAGAAGACAAAAAAGAGGAAGGAGGATGAGGAAGACTGTAATTAGAGTTCCAGGAGCTACATTGGATACAACTATAAATTAAGCCACGTCAGCTAGTCATTGCAACATCCAGCATGGCAAGGAGGGTACCATCTCAGCACTCCATTTATTGACTTATTGTCTAAAAGGATTGAAGGATCAAATTGGTGTCAAGACTTGAATCTAGGTACTACTATAGAAAATTTTAAATTATAGGGACCATAATGGATAATCGTGTGAATCTTAAGATCAAAAATAAGAATTTAGTCGTCTTTTTCAATTTTGTTTATTTTTTAATTAAAAAAATCAGTTGCTATTGTTGTGGGTGAGGAATATGTGGTAGAAATTTGGGTGGAGTGGAATGAGTTGTTATTATTGATTAATGAATGGGGTGAACGACATCAGACAATACACTATCATGGTGTGGGTGGGGAATGGAGTGTGATAGTTGCTGTTATGATGGGGTACTGCGGTAGTGAGGGGGTTTAATGTTGTGACAATGCTGATAGTGGTATAGGTGGTAGTGCAGTGGTGGTGGTGGTGGTTAGATGAAGGTGGATGGATGGGTTTGGAGGAATTTCTAACTAGGTGAGTTTGAGGTTAAAGTTGGATTAAGAATTTAATATTTGAGTTAGGATTATGGCTAGATTAGAGAGCATTAAACTTAAATATTAAGAATAAAATTAAATCAAATTAAACGTTAAAAACAAAAATATATTTTACTATTTTAAATATGATTGATAGTAAAATTATTAAATACGTCTAGAGTTAATGATGTGACAACACATAGGGTTTGAAGTCTTTGTCCAAGTAAGGCTAGCATCCTAAGGATAGGATAAAATTTAGACTTTAGACTCCATCTTAACCCTATTCACGGGTTAAATTATCTCTAAAATCCAACCCTACTCTACTTGCGAGTTAAGAATCTCTCAACTCTAACCCTACCCATACTCTAAAGTTCTACACTCGACCCACAACAAATCAAATTTTTCAATAGAACATAATATATAATCATTTCATAGTTCATAAACATACTAATAAAATAGAAAATACAAAATTAAATCCATATTAAAATTAAAAAATGTGAATTCGATTTTTATCAACTTTATTATATATGTAGAATAATTTTTAATAACATATTTAATATATCACGAGTGCGATATGATCGAATTGTGTTAAGCTTATATCCACATCCGATCCTACCCGCATCTCAACCCAACTCAATGCAGATTGAACTGCCAATTCTACTCGAACGGATTGATTTGGATTGAATACCCATAGATAGGATTAAAATTGGCAGCTCTATATCCAAGCGATAACAACTGAGATATTATGAATGTGAATGTATGATACACCTTCTTCGATTTCATTCGACTTTAATCATGATTAATACAATGTTAAAAAGAAAAAATGGAAAATTTACTTGATATTCCTAAAAATTGATTTGTTAAACAAATCTACCAAAACTATCCAATAATCTCTATTTTTGTTTTAGATGGATATATTTTTACTCCA
>NC_029793.2:13376364-13378005 GCF_000816755.2 Arachis ipaensis | reverse complement strand
TGATTAATAATTGGTTTTTAACATGCATATAAGATTATTGTTTTAGTAAAGTAATCCATTGATTTTTGTTAATTTTTTGGAGTGACTTCAGAGCCATGAAAGCAGAGATTGCGAAGGCGAAGCGACAGAGTAATTTGAACCGAAGAGCGGAAGTAATGGGATTTGTCTTGGAGGCTGTTGTAGCAGCTTCGAATTCAAATGTGCATGACGTGCATCTCAATCTCTCTGCTTTGGAGACCTGCATTAATGAGTATATCATATGAATCAACTTCAAGGCTTAATCATAAGCAAAACTTAGTAATAGGGCTTGGTTTATTTTGATTTTATATGGCAGGACTTATATAAGACCAAAGCAATTACTTCTTATCATCTAAATTTCTATTTTAAACCTTTATCTGAACAATGTTATACAATGTGATGATAACATTAATTTTGCATGGATTTGTTAAACTATGAGGTCTTGATGGTTGATCTAGATTGGTTTTCTTAACCCATTGTTAGCTACTTTTGCTCCTTAAAGTTTTTTGAACTTAGTTTGGATTTTAAAATCTACATTTGTGTATTTTTTTTTAAGTATATTTGGAGTTAACTTAAGTTAGTCCAAAGTCATATAATTCTCTAAAAACCATAAAGTATTTTTTTGGATTAGTCTTACAAAATTATAATATCTTTTTAAAATTATGATTGTTTAAAATTTAAATGTATTAAAAAAATATGAAAGGATATTATTGCATTTAGAATGATTAGAAGGCCATCTCATGTAGAGTTAGTCCTTCTAACATCATTACATCACCGTCTTTCGATTTAAGTTTCACTTTAGTCTTTAAAATTGGCAAATTACACCAATTTAGTACTTTAGTCTTTAAAATTGGCAAATTACACCAATTTAGTATTGGAGATCTCAGTTACTCTAAATTAGTCTCCATATATTCAACAAAATGTACCACATTAATCTTTCCCTCATTTTTCGAGAAGAAGTGAAGTTTGACTTGTGTCTTGGAGGAACAGGGCTACAGTTGACTTGTGTTAGGAGAATAAAGAATTTAGACCATCTCCACTAGGGAACTTATCCCAATTCTTATTTATGGTCCACCTGTCATAAAAAGTAACTTCACATTAGTTTTTGCGTCATAAACAATAAATAGGAACTCAAAGCATCTCTCTCTTCTCCATTAGGAAGAACTAACTTTAGTCCTGATTGTGGTATCACTTAATTAATTAATTAAAATACTTAAAATTAATGTAATTAATTTTTTTGAATAATGTAATTTAAATTTATAAATTTAAAAATAATTCACTATTAAAAGATAATATTATGTAACGTTATTAGTTATTATATTAATACTATATTATTTCATTTTTTTTTAAATTTAAGTGCCACATGTTAAAATTTTATTGATTATAATGAAAACAAAGCAAGTTTCTCTGAGCAGGGTCTTTCTTACTTTAAAATATGTGTTGAGACTCGTATTTATGTTGCTCTAATGGTTGATCTTTAACTTTTGTCAGAATGGGTCCTACATTCCCTTACCGTTGGAGATGCTCTTAGGTGGTTTTTTAAGTTTAAAACTTTTAAGAGTATTTTTTATTTTCTATTTTTAGTGAAGGAGGCTCTAGTGCGCTACACACTTTTGACTTTTG
>NC_029793.2:13370508-13376339 GCF_000816755.2 Arachis ipaensis | reverse complement strand
TATGTTTAATTGTTTAATATATTTATTAAAATTATGTTAAAATTTATATTTTAAATGATATTTTAATTATGTTTAATATATTTATTAAAATTTTATTATAAAATAACTTTTTCAATTAAACTATAATTAAAACAATTAAACTAATAAATTAATAATAAACAGTTTGATGATCGGTCCAATTTCAAAAACCTTAGTATTTACCATTAATAAATGATAAGACAGATATTGAACCAAAGTTCCAAGAACACAAGATATTTATTCTCATTTAACAACTTATTGCACACCCATCATGATAAAGACAGAAAAGCAATCTACAAAAACAAACGACTGGTCCTTATTAGCAGCATGGTAGCAAGCTTTATCTAATTATCTTCTTAACCAAGCAAATTAGACAATATACTTGTATTCATGAACAACCTTCTTCCATGATGGCCTATTGCTAATATTATCCCACCAAGCACTCACATGCTTCCTTTCTCTAACCAAATTCCCTCTCCCTGTTTGGTTCACCAGATAATGACCAAATGGAAGATGGCTAAGATCCGCAAGGCTGAAGAAATCTCCGGCTAAGTACTTCGCCTTCGACAACCTCTCCTCGTAAATATCGAGCACCTTTGCAATCTTTTCATCACTCTCTTGAACCGCTTTTGTGTCCGAGGGAACACCCTGAATTGGAGCAAACAGAACATTCATTACTAAGTTGTAGATTGGAGGTTGGAAATTGTGGGCTTCAACTTCAAGCCATTGTTCTACAACACCCCTTTCTTCTATTGTCTTTCCTAGCAATTCAGTCCCTTGCTCTCTGTACTTTTCAGCATAGTACCTTATTATTGCACGAGATTCTGCATAATTGATTTCACAAAGTGCATTAACTAGAATGAATTTAAGTGAAAGTTTCTCTTTAGTAAAACCTTTATCTATTTTTTTTATGTTTTCGCTATATTTTTTTCAGAAAAACTTAAAACAGCCCCTACAATTAATTTAAACCGAGCCCTGACAATTATTTTAAAAGGATAACGAGATTTCTGTGCAAAAAAAAAAATTCAATATTTTTTTATCTCGAAAGGATAATGAGACCCTTATGCCAAAAAAAGTCAATATTTTTTTTTATATAGGGACTAATCAGTCCAAAAAAAAGATGAGGAGCCAAATTGAATATTTTTTTTCTTAAGGATCTCGTTATCCTTTTGAAATAATTATCCTTTTGAAGTAATTATTCGAGTCGGGTGGGATATTCATTTTATTTTTTTATTCCTTTTAATTTTCTCTGTATTCTTTTATTAATTCTATTTTTGCTATCAATTTTTCTATCTTTTTATTTTGTTATGTCTTTTCATTTTTCGTTTTTTATTGTCCATATAATTTATGTACACTTCATGCAAATTAACTATAACATTTTTTTTCTTCAATCTAAATCAATAATTTAATTTTGATGATTAGGGCATCAAAATTAAACTCTTAGATCAAAATATTTTATAAAATAAAATTACTAAGCATGGAACTTTAAAAAGAAAAAGAAAAAAAAAATTGCTGAAATTTGTAGGGATTTGAGTGGACTAACCATAGAGAGTATAATCACCATCTTGAATAACAGGAACAACTCCAAACGGCTGCAAAATTAGTATAATTATACATAAAAAAAAAAAAAAAAGAAAAAATCTTGAAACCCATGAAGCAAAGTAAGAAGAACATGAAATGAGAAGACAGACCTGCAACTTGAGGAAGTCAGGTTCCTTATGTTCCCCCTTGATGAGATCAACATCGACTGTTTCAAACTCAATTTGTTTCTCAATGAGACAAACTAGCACCCGCTTTGGGCAACCATATGCTGGACCATACACCTTTACTACCATGGTTGGTTGCTGCCTTAGGTTCAGGAATTCTATATATGATTTGTGGTGTGAGTGTGCAGATATGTTGCAACTTTTTATACTTTATAGTGCCCTCCAAGAGGCCAAGACCATTAAAAGTCAATTCTCTAGAAATTTTTCAAAGAGAATTAGGCTGTGTTTGGTTAGAGTTTTTATTTTTTTTATTTTTATTTTTAATGTTTTTTATTTTACTAAAAATAAAAATAAGTAAATAACAAACCAAATAAAGTAGTATATTCGAATAAATTATTATTTGTACCTATCAAATATACATATACTGACAAATGTACTCATATAAGAATAAAATGATAATTATAACTACGGAAGATGGCTTCCGTGTGTGCCAAGAGTACTCGAACATTGGTTACACAATTGATCCGTTAGAGTATTTTTGAAACACAGAAATTATTTTCTATGAGTATAATTGTTATTTTATTTTTATATGGATACATTTGTCAACGTTTGTATCTTTCATGGATACAAATGATAATTTATTATATATATGTGATAATTCTTTGCACAAAAAATAACTAACGAATGAAAATAATAAGATAATGTTTATAGATAAGAATAAATACTCATTATGTCAATTAAACATATTTATCATGTTACCAGCTCAATCAAGTCTAACGGGTATATTATTAAATGAGAATAAAATAATTAATGCATATTAAAGATAGTATATTATATGTCTAAAATATAATTCAAATAAACTATTTTAGAATACTTAAATTTCAGAGATTGCTCTCATCTTCAAAATTTATAAACTCTTAACCTCCTAGGAAAATCAGAAACTAGGTCATAAAAAAAGAGAAGCCCATTACCAAAAACAAAAAGAAGCCCTGACCCAAAGAGAAAAGAACACAAGCTCGTATATAACTATATATATATATATAGTGTAAGGCACAATTAGGGTTTAAGGTGGTAGCAGGGAGAGGCCGACTCTGTTGTGGTTTTGGTTCAGCCAAGATGGGTATGATTCAATCAACATTATCGCTCTTCTCCAATTGCCACGCCAATTATGTCATGATTTCACAGAATCCAATTGCAACACCAATTATGTGATGGATTTGTTTGTTGTGTTGCAGGTATTTCCAGGGATTCTATGCACAAGAGGCGCGCCACTGGTGGCAAGAAGAAGGTTTGGAGGAAGAAGAGGAAGTACGATTTCACTCTCTCTTTCGATTCTCCGTGTTTTTCTTCATTTTGTTTTTTTTTGTTTTTCGAAGTGCCTTAGTTTCTCTTAGTTTCAAACCCAAATTTCAACCCTTGTCCTTGATTGGATCTAGTTAGTTTCATTTTTTATTTAGGCTTCTTGGATTAAATTGGGAGATGAAGAACTGACAGTGTTAGCTCATTGGAATGTTGCATAGAAGTTTGATGCAAAATGTAGAACTTGTTTGAAAGTGGCTTATCTGTTATTGCCTGATTTGTGAAAGGATCCAGTTTCTTCTCCTGATATGTGTTATTTAATAATTTCGTTTTATATATTTAGGAAATAGAAAATCATAAGTACAGAAAGTGGAAATGCAATACAATGAGGTTGTTTTATTTTCTATTCCTGTAGTAAAACCTAAATTGAAATGAAATAGTACTATACAACATTTTCTTAATAAACTGGCCTATATATATATATATGTCCTAAATAATTTTTATGAAGCCAAGATACTTTTATGGTTTAACATAGGTATGAGCTTGGGCGCCAGCCAGCCAACACTAAGTTATCGAGCAATAAGACGGTCAGGAGGATTCGTGTTAGAGGTGGCAATGTGAAGTGGAGGGCATTGAGGTTGGATACCGGAAACTATTCATGGGGAAGTGAAGCTGTGACTCGCAAGACTCGTATTCTTGATGTTGTTTACAATGCCTCAAACAATGAGCTCGTGAGAACTCAGACTCTTGTCAAGAGTGCCATTGTTCAGGTTGATGCTGCCCCATTCAAGCAGTGGTACCTTCAGCATTATGGTGTTGATATTGGCAGGAAGAAGAAAACAGCTGCTGCCAAGAAGGATGCTGAGGTGAATGAAGCCTTCTGATCTTTTCTCTTTGTTTTGTTTTAGTATGATAAGCTTTCGTCATGTTTTATCCTGTCTTCATAATCAATGTAAATGATAAGCCTTTTGAAAATAATTAACCAACTTCTAGTTGCTCCTTAAAGAAACAAAAATGGAGATATTATTTTTATTACTCCTGAGAATTTAATTCAAACAATATAGGAAATTAGGGGAAGTGGTATTTCTTTTTTAACAAAATTCTATAAACTAAGCTGTAAGCATAATGATATTTATACAATATTTGTATACTGAAGTCCAATTGATTAGTTTATTTTATCCTTTCGATGTTGAACTTGGGTGTTCTTGCATTTTTTGTCATACAAATAATATTGGTCATTACTCATGAATATCTCAAGATTTTAAGTAACCACTCTCATGCATTTGTTTATGTTTGTTACATCTAACAGTGCCTGAACAGTGTCAATATGATATATTTGTTTTTGTTTGATGCTTTGCATATAATTTATGAAAATCTATTAGTAGCATTTATTTTAAATTTGACTTGTGTTTTTTATTAAATTTTCATTGTGCTTTTCACCCCTTAAAATGTGATTTTCTTATACTCTAATTTTTGCATTTTAGAATTTTGGTTTTCATTTTCCATTAGATCAAATGCACAAAATGCAGCATAAATAAGAATGCTGTGCAGAGGCTGATGTGTTTCTTATTATCCATTGATGTCTAATTTGCAGGAAGGTGAGACCCCCACGGAGGAAGCCAAGAAAAGCAACCATGTGCAGAGAAAAATCGAGAAACGTCAGAAAGATCGTAAGCTTGATCCCCATATTGAAGAGCAGTTTGGTGGTGGGAGATTGCTGGCTTGCATTGCTTCTCGACCTGGTCAATGTGGCAGGGCTGACGGGTAATGCATATAATTATTGCTTGTTTGGGTTGCACTGAATTGGCTAATTTGATTCTTGATCCGTTGCTTGTTTCATTCCTTCTTGAATGCTGCAGCTATATTTTGGAAGGTAAGGAGCTTGAATTTTACATGAAGAAAATCCAGAAGAAGAAGGGAAAGGGTGCTGCCTAATTGTTCTATTCTCATACTTGTATTATGGATTTATTCGTTTTTGTTGGGGATTGGTTCCATTCTTGGTGATTTTTGCACCGTCATCACCTTCTGAATGAAGCCATAACACGTTAGTGTGACTTAACGCGTATTGTTATCTTAGTTTTGTTTTTGATGTTCCTTTTGTTTTTGTTTTTTTTTTCCCTTAAATTATGAGTACTAGTAATTTTCATCAAAATGTTTTGAATTGATAGATAATACTTCGCTTAATTATATTGGCAGATCAAGTTAGAGATGCATAAGGATATAGTAAAAATTGCACTTTTTAAAAACTTTTATCGGTGTCTCTCAATCGCTTGTAATACATCTATTAAATAAGCATTTTTCTTTGTTGTTCCATTCGGTCCAAATGGGGACTAACTGCTAAGAAAATGTGTGCTGTTGACACTTGACACTTGGTGAATATCTCCGACACCCATTCTGGGAATGGAGAGTTTACTACTTATAATCCTCTGATTATGTGGCTTTATCTACTTGATCCATTTTTTAAATTTATTTTCACATATAAACATTTATTTAATTTTGGCTAAACAATTGGAATGGTACCAAAAAATCTGTATCATTGACGAAAATCTTTTTTAAAAAAAAAAAAATTCCAACGACAAATAAATTAAAAAATCACGACAAAAATAATAAAAAATGCCTTTTTGTTTTATAAGTAGAAAACAAAAGTTGTATTTGGCAAATAATTTATGTATTTAATTTGAATTTTTTGGAAATATTTGACTGCGTATTTAGGTGTATACAAAACTCAACAAAATTTAATAACTGGAAATTTTTTTCACTTTTTTATTTTAAAAAATTACAAAAAAATATTTAGAGCAAAAAGCAAAA